>NW_017805461.1:2165807-2168975 GCF_001891065.2 Hippocampus comes | reverse complement strand
GAAAAACGCCCCCCCAGCCGTTATATCCGATATCGGCGTCATAGGCTCGGACTTTAGTCACCAAGTCTCCTGCTTTGAGATTCCGGGGAATCTCCTCCACTCCTTCGGCAGAACCGTTGGAGCTGACTGGATACAGGATGACTGGAGCGTTGTCGTTCTGATCCAGAATGAACACCTTCACTGTCACGTTGCTGCCCAGTGGAGGACTTCCACCATCGGTCGCCACCACTTGGAATTGGAAACTTTTCAATGTCTCAAAGTCAAAGCTTTTCAGGGCTGAAATTTGTCCATTGTCAGAATTAATGTTGAGGAAAGATGCAATGTCATTTGTCTTTCCATCTCTAAATATTTGATATGAAATGGCCCCATTTTCATCTACGTCTTTTTCTGTTGCACTCACGGAAAATGCATATGCTCCGGCAATATTGTTTTCAAAAAGATAGAATTCTAACGGAGTTTGTTCAAAATGTGGACTGTTATCATTTACGTCAGCCACTTGGATGCTCAGAGTTTTAATCGCCGATAGAGGAGGCTTACCACAATCTATAGCTTTTATTATTAATTCATATTGTGGCACATCCTCTCTATCCAAAAATGTTTTGGTGACAACTGAGTACATGTTCTCCTTGTAAGACGGTTTTAATTCAAATGGTACGTTATTTGTAATTTGTGAAATAACTTTAGCATTCACACCGGAGTCTTTATCTGTGACACTAATAAGGGAAATAACTGTACCGGGTTTAGAATCTTCAGACACTTTTTTTGACAATGATGTCACTTCTATTTGTGGAGTATTGTCATTGACATCTTTGATTTTTATTATAATTCTACACTCTCCTGTCAGAGGAGGTGTTCCTTTATCTGATGCATCAATTTCCAGCTCATACACATCTTTTTCTTCAAAATCAATTTTTCCTTTTACATAAATCTCTCCAGTTCCTTTATCCATTTCAACAATGTCATAAATATCTCTACTTAACGTTTTTGAAAGGATGTAGTCAATTTCTCCATTACTTCCTTCATCTGGATCTGTTGCGTTCACTCTGAATATGGACGTGCCAGTTTCAATATTTTCTGTAATTGTAATTTCATAAATCTCCTGGCTAAAAATGGGTCTATTGTCATTGCTGTCAAGAACAACAATGGACACATTTAGAGTGCCTGAAAGTGGAGGTTTACCCCAAATCCTTCGCTATGTTTCCCACAACAGTTCCTTCTTTCACCTCTTCTGCGATGGAATATCTGATCTGTGCGCAAACTCCGCTCCACGACAAAATAAGCACAGCAATCAAAGCAAACAATCGCCTTTGTCCAACAGATGAGTCACGTCCTCCACGTTTCATAATGATGGAGCAGGAATATCCACAGTGAAAAAAAAATACCTTCGCCAAATGGCAATATATTCCAAAACTGTATTGTTAGGTAAATCCAACCACAGCGCTGACTATAGTCACCGTGAGCGCCCAGAATGCACCAAGCGCTATTGTGTAAAAATCCACCCGACAAAGGGGAGGATCATTTTTTTTGACAAAGAGATTCTCTCCGAGCACATTCGTGCACATACTGACACCAAGTGATCGCTTCCAGTATGTCGGATACGGAGACTTTCATCATTTGATTACAAATATACACAGGTACTCGTCAATGACATACATGAACGATTTCGATCTAAAAAAAACGAAAGAAGAATTAAGAATCGTTGCGCAATCACACAATGAGAAGGCAAACATTTGGCCTACCGATTCAACATCACACTGCACTCCTAAATTAATGTGTGGTTCCGAAATTCGCCACTGAGATTTGGACGACCGTTTGGATAAGAGTTTTATTATCCAACAAAAATTTTGAAGGCTTTATTTATAGTTTGAAACCGTGGTACTGGTGTATGACACAACATTTATTCTTTGGAATATTTGTTTCATGTCGTCTGTTCTAGATGAGTAATAAAACAGGTCGCTTGGGATCTTGAAGTGAGTCCCCGCCTGCTTTTGGCATGAAAAAACAAATATTTAAAGAGGACTTTTATTTTGAAGGACAACACCAGAAAAGTGCAGTGGTCTCACGATGGCGGTGAACACGTGACGTCCGAACACGACTCAAATGTGTGGAGTTTGGATGCCAGCTGCAGAAGGGTAAATATTTAATGTTTATTGTGGATTTTTGCACCTATAAAAACACGAGACAGCGTGCTCTTTTGATATTGTGTGCATTTATAACAGACAGCTAAGTCACATCCACCTCCGTTTGAGCTCACTACTAAACTGTAAAATGTCAAATATCGTGGCGTATTTGTTGTTTCTGTTTTATTAATTTTTTTAATGTTCCTGATATATGTACCTGTGTGTAAAAAATGTATATACTGTAGGGGGAACTATTTATTTACTGTTGTGCGAATAACTGCAATTTTAATCTTTGAATACTGTACAGTACTCATTTTTATACTGCAGGAAAGCAAACCACAGTGAAATGCAAAACTGGGCTGAATATAGATTATTGTTGATCAGGCCATCTTGATCCCATCATAAGCCTGACTCCTGATGGGAAGTATGACTGCCGGAAAACGCAAAGAGAAGCAATGCTCATGTGTTATTTCAAGTGGAATATACCTACAAATAAATAACAGCCAACTGAAACAACAGCAGGATGATGCCAAGTGTTTTTCATCACAATATGCAAAACCCAAATTCTTCACCAAAATCAGGTGAGAATCAACATTTTAAAACAATCAGAAGTGTTCAGGGCACAAATCGCTTATTGTGAACAAACACTGCATAGGGGAGTTCTTACCTCCCCTGACGTATGCCTCCTGTCAGGGAGCACCAGAGTGTTGGCGTGGCTGCCCGGGAATACGGTGGAACCGATACTCATTCTGGGTCCGACGAGCATGTAGCGCTTGTCTCCTGATCTGTACTGGATGCTGTGACACAGCGTGCCATCATAATTGGCGTCTTGCAGATATTTGGAAGTGTACTCTGTGGATTTGGAGCACTGCATGGCGATCAGCACGATGATGCTGATGACAAAAAGGAGCGACACCGAGCCCAAAGTGATAATGAGATAAAAAGTCACGTTGTCCTCCTCGTCCACTTTTGCTGCACTTTTCACATCAGACGCTGCAAAAGCCTCTTTGGGCTCCACAAGCTTGACGATCACAGTGGCTGTTGCCGA
>NW_017805461.1:2141800-2159182 GCF_001891065.2 Hippocampus comes | reverse complement strand
ACGTTGCCGTTGTCTTTGACCAGGATGAGCAGTCGATGCTCAGCCTCGTCCGTCTCCGTGAAGGAACGAAGTGTTCGGATCTGGCCCGTGTAGCGATCCAACGAAAACAGACTGTGGTCGCTGACTTGCTGCAGCGAAAACAGCAACCAGCCGTTGTATCCGATATCGGCATCATAGGCTCGGACTTTAGTCACCAAGTCTCCTGCTTTGAGATTCCGGGGAATTTCTTCCACTCCTTCGGCAGAACCGTTGGAGCTGACTGGATACAGGATGACTGGAGCGTTGTCGTTCTGATCCAGAATGAACACCTTCACTGTCACGTTGCTGCTCAGTGGAGGACTTCCACCATCGGTCGCCACCACTTGGAATTGGAAACTTTTCAGTGTCTCAAAGTCAAAGCTTTTCAGGGCTGAAATTTGTCCATTGTCAGAATTAATGTTGAGGAAAGATGCAATGTCATTTGTCTTTCCATCTCTAAATATTTGATATGAAATGGCCCCATTTTCATCTACGTCTTTTTCTGTTGCACTCACGGAAAATGCATATGCTCCGGCAATATTGTTTTCAAAAAGATAGAATTCTAACGGAGTTTGTTCAAAATGTGGACTGTTATCATTTACGTCAGCCACTTGGATGCTCAGAGTTTTAATCGCCGATAGAGGAGGCTTACCACAATCTATAGCTTTTATTATTAATTCATATTGTGGCACATCCTCTCTATCCAAAAATGTTTTGGTGACAACTGAGTACATGTTCTCCTTGTAAGACGGTTTTAATTCAAATGGTACGTTATTTGTAATTTGTGAAATAACTTTAGCATTCACACCGGAGTCTTTATCTGTGACACTAATAAGGGAAATAACTGTACCGGGTTTAGAATCTTCAGACACTTTTTTTGACAATGATGTCACTTCTATTTGTGGAGTATTGTCATTGACATCTTTGATTTTTATTATAATTCTACATTCTCCTGTCAGAGGAGGTGTTCCTTTATCTGATGCATCAATTTCCAGCTCATACACATCTTTTTCTTCAAAATCAATTTTTCCTTTTACATAAATCTCTCCAGTTCCTTTATCCATTTCAACAATGTCATAAATATCTCTACTTAACGTTTTTGAAAGGATGTAGTCAATTTCTCCATTACTTCCTTCATCTGGATCTGTTGCGTTCACTCTGAATATGGACGTGCCAGTTTCAATATTTTCTGTAATTGTAATTTCATAAATCTCCTGGCTAAAAATGGGTCTATTGTCATTGCTGTCAAGAACAACAATGGACACATTTAGAGTGCCTGAAAGTGGAGGTTTACCTCCATCGACCGCAGTGACCAGCAGCGAATGTTTGTCCTTGTGTTCCCGGTCCAAAGATTTCTTCAGCACCAGAAATGGGACCTTCCCCACGTCGCTTTGACGAATATTGACCTCAAAATGATCATTTTGCGTCAAGGTGTATGTACGGATGGAGTTGGTCCCTGCATCTGGATCCCGGGCTGTGTGCAATTGAAATCTCCTCCCTGGCAAAGTGTGCTCGGCGATTTCGAACACCTGCTCGCCTTCGGGGAAGCTCGGAGCGTGGTCGTTCACGTCTGCGATTTCGACCAGCACGTAGTGGATTTCAAGAGGGTTTTCCACAATGATTTTGAGCTCCAGGAGACATGCAGCACCGCCCTGGCACAGCTCTTCTCTGTCAATATGTTTGTGCACATACAGAGCCCCATTGTTCGTATTTACCTCAAAAATAGACTCCTTGGATCCAGACACGACGCGGAACCGTCGATCGGTCAAGCTGCTGATGTCGAGCCCAAGATCCTTGGCGATGTTTCCCACCACAGTCCCGTCTTTTACCTCCTCGGGAACAGAGTACCTTATCTGAGCCCGAACATGCTCTCCAAACAAAATCAGCAGAGCCAGATAAAAGCCAAAGCAGATGCGTCCCTTTTCACAGATTGTAGTACCGTTTCCCATGGTTATCCAACACAGAACCGAACCCAGTTCCGGTACCAGACACGGTTACAAGAGCGAAATGACCGAACGCACTGCAGCATTTGGTCCGCGCGGCTTCCTTTGCTCCATTCAGACAAAAGACGACTGAGAGGAGTGCCAAGCGATTTGTGGTCTCCTGATGTCATAGTGACACCAAGAGGTAGCAAGCATGAACTGCTTTTAGGACGTCACACGTTAGTCACAAATATTTACCTTGCCACACTGCAACGTTTTCTGTCATGCGGTGAACACGTGACGTCCGAACACGACTCAAATGTGTGGAGTTTGGATGCCAGCTGCAGAAGGGTAAATATTTAATGTTTATTGTGGATTTTTGCACCCATAAAAACACGAGACAGCGTGCTCTTTTGATATTGTGTGCATTTATAACAGACAGCTAAGTCACATCCACCTCCGTTTGAGCTCACTACTAAACTGTAAAATGTCAAATATCGTGGCGTATTTGTTGTTTCTGTTTTATTAATTTTTTTAATGTTCCTGATATATGTACCTGTGTGTAAAAAATGTATATACTGTAGGGGGAACTATTTATTTACTGTTGTGCGAATAACTGCAATTTTAATCTTTGAATACTGTACAGTACTCATTTTTATACTGCAGGAAAGCAAACCACAGTGAAATGCAAAACTGGGCTGAATATAGATTATTGTTGATCAGGCCATCTTGATCCCATCATAAGCCTGACTCCTGATGGGAAGTATGACTGCCGGAAAACGCAAAGAGAAGCAATGCTCATGTGTTATTTCAAGTGGAATATACCTACAAATAAATAACAGCCAACTGAAACAACAGCAGGATGATGCCAAGTGTTTTTCATCACAATTGTGTCGCGTGTCAGTGAGCACCAGAGTGTTGGCGTGGCTGCCCGGGACTACGGTGGAACCGATACTCATTCTGGGTCCGACTAGCATGTAGCGCTTGTCTCCTGATCTGTACTGGATGCTGTGACACAGCGTGCCATCATAATTGGCGTCTTGCAGATATTTGGAAGTGTACTCTGTGGATTTGGAGCACTGCATGGCGATCAGCACGATGATGCTGATGACAAAAAGGAGCGACACTGAGCCCAAAGTGATGATGAGATAAAAAGTCACGTTGTCCTCCTCGTCCACTTTTGCTGCACTTTTCACATCGGTAGCTGCAAAAGCCTCTTTGGGCTCCACAAGTTTGACGATCACAGTGGCTGTTGCCGACAGTGAAATGTTGCCATTGTCTTTGACCAGGATGAGCAGTCGATGCTCAGCCTCATCCGTCTCCGTGAAGGAGCGAAGTGTTCGGATCTGGCCCGTGTAGCGGTCCAAAGAAAACAGACTGTGGTCGCTGACTTGCTGCAGCGAAAACAGCAACCAGCCGTTATATCCGATATCGGCATCATAGGCTCGGACTTTAGTCACCAAGTCTCCTGCTTTCAGGTTGCGGGGAATTTCCTCCACCCCTTCAGCAGAACCGTTGGCGCTGACTGGATACAGGATGACTGGAGCGTTGTCGTTCTGATCCAGAATGAACACCTTCACTGTCACGTTGCTGCTCAGTGGAGGACTTCCACCGTCGGTGGCCACTACTTGAAATTGGAAACTTTTCACAGTCTCAAAATCGAAACTTTTTAATGCGGCGACGTCTCCATTTTCAGAATTTATATTCATAAAAGATGTTACTGCGTTATCCTTCTCAGTTCGAGCTATTTTGTATTGAATAACCGCATTTTCATTCACGTCATTATCAATTGCCCTTAAGGAGAACACTGATGCTCCTGCGATGTTGTTTTCTACCAGGTAAAAATTAAACGGGCTTTGTTCAAAACATGGATTGTTGTCATTCACGTCAGATAACTCGATGACAAATGTTCTAGAACTAGACAAAGGAGGATCTCCGCAATCTGTAGCTTGAATTGTTATTTCATAATGAGAAACTTCTTCACGATCCAAGAATCCCTTTGTAACAACTGAATATGTGTTCTCCTTATAGGAAGGTTTTAATTCAAAAGGGACATTGTTGGTGATATGCAAAATGATTTTACCATTTACACCAGAGTCTTTATCCTTAACACTAATAAGGGAAATAACCGTACCAGGCTTTGAGTCCTCTAACACTTTATTTGACAGTGACGTCACTTCGATGACAGGTGGATTATCATTGACATCTTTTATTTTCACAACCACACGACACCTGCTTGTCAGTGGTGGTGTTCCTTTGTCAGAGGCCTCAATTTCTATTTTATAAATCTCCGATTCCTCGTAGTTCACCGGCCCTTTCAACTTAATTTGGCCACTCAAGCTATCGATTTCAAAAATATCAGACACTTTGCTTGCCAAAGTCTTGCTCAGGCTATATTCTATTTCACCGTTTGTACCTTCGTCTGGATCTGTTGCGTTCACTCGTGTTACAATTGTACCACCTGCCACATTTTCGTAAATTTCAACATTATAAGTGTCCTGATTAAAAATGGGTCGATTATCATTGATGTCAAGCACAATAATGGAAACATTAAGCATGCCTGACTTTTGAGGTTTCCCTCCATCTATTGCAGTAACAAATAGGAAGTGCCTATTTTTATGTTCTCTGTCTAATGACCTCTTCAGAACCAAAAAGGGTAGTTTTTCATCGTCACTTTGAACAATATCGAGTTCAAAGTGTTCATTAGGCGATAGCGTGTACGTGCGCACCGAGTTCATTCCAGCATCTGGATCACTGGCTGCGTGCAGCTGGAATCGTGTTCCTGGTGATGAATGTTCAGCTATTTCAAAAATCTGTTTCTTTTGGGAAAAAACAGGACTGTGGTCGTTCACATCTATGATATCCACCACAATATAATGCACCTCAAGGGGATTCTCAACCAGGATCTTGAGCTCCATCAAGCAGGCGGCGCTCCCCTGACAAAGCTCCTCCCGGTCAATTTTGCGTCGGACTTGCAGGGCGCCATTGTCTGCGTTTACCTCGAAATATGCGTCCACGGCTTCTGACACCACTCTGAAACGCCTGTCACTCAGTGAGCTTCTGTCCAGTCCGAGATCTTTTGCAACGTTGCCCACAACAGTTGCAGTCGCCATTTCCTCGGGAATAGAGTAACGAAGCTCGGCCAAAGCACACTCCCCGAAAAACAACAGCAGAGACGAATGCAGAAGAAAGCACAATAACCTCCTTGTTTGACGTCCTCGTTCTCCTTTCATTGTTATGTAAACAAGACGAGCGCGCCACACAAAAAAAAAAATAATAACAATAATAAATCTGTCCAGTCCCAGCGATGGTGGCAATGTCATCAGAAATCAAACCGCACTATTCGGAGTCCCGGAACAAATGAACGCTCTCTTTAGATTGCAGACAAAAGCCCACAGCAGGACCCGCTTGTTAATGGCCTTATTGGTGTCACAGCGACATCTTCAGGATATTATAAATAGTTTCATTATCAATTATCAAATACATGCACTATACCATGTGACTTTATTCATCAAGAAAATGAAAGAAGAACAATCATATGTAATAAATAAATAAATAAATAATCACTAAGTAATTGCTATGGGAGACAGATTTAGTCTTCAATAGTGGTGGCTGTTTTTTCTATTAAAAAAAAAGAAAAAAATACTAAAAAATATCTGTACTCGTGAAAAATAGACTAGTCAAGAGGTTCAGGAATTACACAGTTCCCTCTTTTCTTCGAGCGAAAGAATCCAGTTGAAATTTCAGCACCTTGGAGAGCAGCATGATCCTCTCCTCACTTCACTCATCCGACCAAAAATTAACGTACTTTCTTCATAGTTAGGCAACGCTTTTTGGGATCCAGAGAGCAGTACATAAAGTTACCCCTTGGCAAGGGCATGATGATTTCCAACACTGGACCTCGGCAGTCCGAACAAAAGCAATGACAGACTGAAATTTCATTTGTTACAGGAAAGCAGGAACTGTATTGCACGGTAGTGAAAAGATGATGATTTCAACGATACATCCCTCCACACGCATGTCGGGCAGGGGATTAACATGTCAATCAACAATGCAGTGCACAGCCTTTGAAGGTTATTGTTTGTCAGATTCTTACCTCCCCCGAAGTGTGTCTCCTGTCAGGGAGCACCAGAGTGTTGGCGTGGCTGCCCGGAACTACGGTCGAACCGATACTCATTCTGGGTCCGACTAGCATGTAGCGCTTGTCTCCTGATCTGTACTGGATGCTGTGACACAGCGTGCCATCATAATTGGCGTCTTGCAGATATTTGGAAGTGTACTCCATGGATTTGGAGCACTGCATGGCGATCAGCACGATGATGCTGATGACAAAAAGGAGCGACACCGAGCCCAAAGTGATGATGAGATAAAAAGTCACATTGTCCTCTTCGTCCTCTTTTGATGCACTTTTGACATCGGAAGCTGCAAAAGCCTCTTTGGGCTCCACAAGTCTGATGGTCACAGTAGCTGTTGCCGAGAGCGAAACGTTGCCGTTGTCTTTGACCAGGATGAGCAGTCGATGCTCAGCCTCGTCCGTCTCCGTGAAGGAGCGAAGTGTTCGGATCTGGCCCGTGTAGCGGTCCAAAGAAAACAGACTGTGGTCGCTGACTTGCTGCAGCGAAAACAGCAACCAGCCGTTGTATCCGATATCGGCGTCATAGGCTCGGACTTTAGTCACCAAGTCTCCTGCTTTCAGGTTGCGGGGAATCTCCTCCACCCCTTCGGCAGAACTGTTGGAGCTGACTGGATACAGGATGACTGGAGCGTTGTCGTTCTGATCCAGAATGAACACCTTCACTGTCACGTTGCTGCTCAGTGGAGGACTTCCACCATCGGTGGCCACCACTTGGAATTGGAAACTTTTCAGCGTCTCAAAGTCAAAACTTTTTAGTGCAGTGATCTGCCCATTCTCTGAATTTATATGTAGAAAAGATGTGACATCATTTTCAACCCCTGCTCTAATAATATTGTAAGAAATAGCAGCATTTACATTCACATCCTTATCTGTTGCGCTAACAGAAAACACTGACTGTCCAGCAATATTATTTTCCGAAAGGTAAAAGTTAAGTGGGTACTGGTGGAAATGTGGTTTATTATCATTCACATCTGATATTTGAATGCTTAACGTTTGAAAAGTAGACAAGGGAGGTTCACCACAGTCTGTCGCCGTGATGGTTATTTTGTACTGCGACACTTCCTCTCTATCTAAATATTCCTTGGTGACGACTGAGTAAATGTTTTCTTTGTAGGAAGGTTTTAATTCAAATGGCACATCATTGGTAATCTGTGAAATAATTTTACCATTCACAGCAGAGTCTTTATCCGTTACACTAATGAGGGAAATCACTGTCCCGGGTTTGGAATCTTCAGATACTTTGCTTGACAGGGATGTGACTTCTATTTCAGGAGGGTTATCATTGACATCTTTTATTTTCACAATAATTCGACACCTCCCAGTTAAAGGAGGCTGCCCTTTATCAGATGCATGAATATCAAGTCTATAAATCTCCGAGTCCTCAAAATCAACAGGCCCTTTCAACCTAATGAGCCCACTTATCTTGTCTAATTCAAAAATGTCGTTCACATTTTGCAATGTTTTGCCCAAGCTAAATTCTATTTCACCATTTGTTCCTTCGTCGGGATCTGTGGCATTTACCCTTATAATGCTTACGCCAATTGGCACATTTTCTTTTATTTCCACAGAATAAGTGTCTTGACTAAACGTTGGGCGATTATCATTAGTATCAAGAACAATAATTGTCACATTTAGTGTGCTTGATTTTTGTGGCTTTCCCCCATCAACTGCAGTAACCAATAGAAAATGCTTACTATTCTGTTCTCGGTCTAAAGGCCTTTTCAGCACCATAAAAGGTATTTTCTCCTCGTCATTGGGGCTTATATCCAGTTCAAAATGTTCATTGGCCGTCAAAGTGTATGTGCGCACCGAGTTCGTTCCAGCATCTGGATCACGAGCTGCGAGCAGCTGAAAACGCGTCCCAGGAGACAAATGCTCGGCTATTTCAAATACCTGCTCTTCGTCTGAAAAGCTCGGAGAGTGATCGTTCACGTCAGTAATTTCCACCACGACGTGATGCATTTCCAGCGGGTTTTCAACGAGAATTTTCAGCTCCATGGCACACGCTGCGCTGCCCTCACAAAGCGCTTCTCGGTCGATTTTCCGACGGACCACCAATGCACCACTGTCCGGCCTGACTTGGAAAAACGTTTCTTTCGTACCAGACACCACGCGAAACTGTCGATCCACCAGAGAATACTTATCCAGGCCAAGATCCTTGGCAACGTTTCCAACCACAGTTCCCTCTTTCACCTCCTCTGGAACGGAGTAACGAAGTTCAGCCCAAGCTCGTTCTCCCAAATAAAAAAGCAGAGACAAAACAAAAGCCAGCCAGCGGCCGCAACCTTTTCCACTCCCCATCGTTCCAACAGACATCAAAGACACGATATCCTCTCTTCTTTTATGAACAATATGCCGTCCCTTTCACAGCGATGAAAATATGTCTCTGTGGAAAGTACATGCAAATCCTCCTGGTCCACGTATCTGTTTTGAATGGTGAGCTGTGGCAAACAAAGGATGTTCCAAGGGTGGGACTGCGTCCGTTTTGCGCTTGCTGATATTACAGTGACACCAAGGGGGAAGGAATATTACTGCCCTAATTCATATCACGGCACAACACGTAAGGAATATTAATTTAGAGCCGCCAATCAAATCCCATATGCAAGTGCATATATTTTAGTGCAACAGCCAGCAGGCTACACAACCTCAGAGGGCAACATCCACAACGTTTTAAGTCGTGGCACAAATTGCTGCTTTTGTTTTTCTGCCTTCCCCGTTTTTAATGTGCAGTTTAGAATTGCCTGATTAAATTGCACAAATTCCGACAATGGCGTCAGGGATCAACGTTATTGACATTTTATTTAGCATTTTATTTTGCTTTCCAATAATAAATGATTAAAAAAAATGTTTTCGCTACTTTTATTGCATAAAGTGTTTTAAAAAGTAGGGCATTGTGCAAATAAACTGGAATCTAAAGTGTTACATTGAAAATGAATCAATTGTTATTAATATGAATGAGAAGAACTGATGTAAGTCAAACACTAAATTTATTTAGCAACACCCTTTTTCTCACATTGCTAAGAGTAAATTTTGTACAACCAGCAGTGAGGCCGTAAACCTCTTAAATTAAAATGTAAGTCTTTTCAATGGGGAGCATAATGTATTTCTACTTTTTTAAATGAAAACTGTGTCATTCATTTGCTCCATTAGTGCGTAGTTAGCCATTAAAAGCTTCTTTCAGAAGGTGACAATACAACACGATGAAGCTCTCCCGTCCATGTTGACAAACGATTTAATATGAAGAGGGGAAGTCTTGAATGCAACCCATTTCAGGCACATGGGATTCAGTCCATGACAAGGAAATACAAAAGAGTTTGTGGTTCTGGTTGTCCGAAAGTAGCCACGACAGACCCAAAAAGTACAATTTGACGTAAGGGGTATAATATTGACATATTTAAACAGTCGAAGTTTTAAATTATGAAATCAGACAACAAAAAAACTCTGCCATTGGAAAATTTTGACGTTGCCGTTGTCTTTGACCAGGATGAGCAGTCGATGCTCAGCCTCGTCCGTCTCCGTGAAGGAACGAAGTGTTCGGATCTGGCCCGTGTAGCGATCCAACGAAAACAGACTGTGGTCGCTGACTTGCTGCAGCGAAAACAGCAACCAGCCGTTGTATCCGATATCGGCATCATAGGCTCGGACTTTAGTCACCAAGTCTCCTGCTTTGAGATTCCGGGGAATTTCTTCCACTCCTTCGGCAGAACCGTTGGAGCTGACTGGATACAGGATGACTGGAGCGTTGTCGTTCTGATCCAGAATGAACACCTTCACTGTCACGTTGCTGCTCAGTGGAGGACTTCCACCATCGGTCGCCACCACTTGGAATTGGAAACTTTTCAGTGTCTCAAAGTCAAAGCTTTTCAGGGCTGAAATTTGTCCATTGTCAGAATTAATGTTGAGGAAAGATGCAATGTCATTTGTCTTTCCATCTCTAAATATTTGATATGAAATGGCCCCATTTTCATCTACGTCTTTTTCTGTTGCACTCACGGAAAATGCATATGCTCCGGCAATATTGTTTTCAAAAAGATAGAATTCTAACGGAGTTTGTTCAAAATGTGGACTGTTATCATTTACGTCAGCCACTTGGATGCTCAGAGTTTTAATCGCCGATAGAGGAGGCTTACCACAATCTATAGCTTTTATTATTAATTCATATTGTGGCACATCCTCTCTATCCAAAAATGTTTTGGTGACAACTGAGTACATGTTCTCCTTGTAAGACGGTTTTAATTCAAATGGTACGTTATTTGTAATTTGTGAAATAACTTTAGCATTCACACCGGAGTCTTTATCTGTGACACTAATAAGGGAAATAACTGTACCGGGTTTAGAATCTTCAGACACTTTTTTTGACAATGATGTCACTTCTATTTGTGGAGTATTGTCATTGACATCTTTGATTTTTATTATAATTCTACATTCTCCTGTCAGAGGAGGTGTTCCTTTATCTGATGCATCAATTTCCAGCTCATACACATCTTTTTCTTCAAAATCAATTTTTCCTTTTACATAAATCTCTCCAGTTCCTTTATCCATTTCAAAAATGTCATAAATATCTCTGCTTAACGTTTTTGAAAAGATGTAGTCAATTTCTCCATTACTTCCTTCATCTGGATCTGTTGCGTTCGCTCTGAATACGGAAGTGCCAGTTTCAATATTTTCTGCAATTGTAATTTCATAAATCTCCTGGCTAAAAATGGGTCTATTGTCATTGATGTCAAGAACAACAATGGACACATTTAGAGTGCCTGAAAGTGGAGGTTTACCTCCATCGACCGCTGTGACCAGCAGCGAATGTTTGTCCTTGTGTTCCCGGTCCAAAGATTTCTTCAGCACCAGAAATGGGACCTTCCCCACGTCGCTTTGACGGATATTGACCTCAAAATGATCATTTTGCGTCAAGGTGTATGTACGGATGGAGTTGGTCCCTGCATCTGGATCCCGGGCTGTGTGCAATTGAAATCTCCTCCCTGGCAAAGTGTGCTCGGCGATTTCGAACACCTGCTCGCCTTCGGGGAAGCTCGGAGCGTGGTCGTTCACGTCTGCGATTTCGACCAGCACGTAGTGGATTTCAAGAGGGTTTTCCACAATGATTTTGAGCTCCAGGAGACATGCAGCACCGCCCTGGCACAGCTCTTCTCTGTCAATATGTTTGTGCACATACAGAGCCCCATTGTTCGTATTTACCTCAAAAATAGACTCCTTGGATCCAGACACGACGCGGAACCGTCGATCGGTCAAGCTGCTGATGTCGAGCCCAAGATCCTTGGCGATGTTTCCCACCACAGTCCCGTCTTTTACCTCCTCAGGAACAGAGTACCTTATCTGAGCCCGAACATGCTCTCCAAACAAAATCAGCAGAGCCAGATAAAAGCCAAAGCAGAGGCGTCCCTTTTCACAGATTGTAGGAACGTTTCCCATGGTTATCCAACACAGAACCGAACCCAGTTCCGGTACCAGACACGGTTACAAGAGCGAAATGACCGAACGCACTGCAGCATTTGGTCCGCGCGGCTTCCTTTGCTCCATTCAGACAAAAGACGACTGAGAGGAGTGCCAAGCGATTTGTGGTCTCCTGATGTCATAGTGACACCAAGAGGTAGCAAGCATGAACTGCTTTTAGGACGTCACACGTTAGTCACAAATATTTACCTTGCCACACTGCAACGTTTTCTGTCATGGTTCTGTCCATGTACTATCCGCATTCTTGCGAAACAATCAAAGCTACAACCATTCGTTTCATTAAATGAGGCCAAGTGTCTCATCAACATAAATGATTCAACGATTCAGAACGACGACCAAAAGAAAACAAACAAAAAAAATAAAACATGTTTTTGCTAATCTGCACAAGGAGTGACAGTTTTTTTGCACAACGTGTACACAGAAATACTGCCACATCATTATCCTTCAAATTCTATAAACACACCCTGATTTTTGTATTGCATTGTCAAAAAAAGTCATGATATTTGAGAAGCATGTGCAGTACACTACTCACTATTTAAGTTAAAAAAAAACCTGAATCACGAAAGTTACACCATTTAACTACAATAGGCCACAGATTAGACAGTACATGAAGTACAGTATAGGCATGAAACGTATAACCTTGGTAGACAAATTTTGCAAACTTAATTGATAGGCAGGTAAGATGGGTAGGTTTTGGTATCAGTAATTAAAAAAAAAACAAAAAACAAAAAGTAGAATTGAACCGTCAAAGCCACAAATCCACTCATCCAAGCATTTCTAACGAAATGTTTCTGAAACAAAACTGAAGTCAACAGTCAGACCATGAGTTATGTTTCTCATCAGTGATTACTTTACTGAACACATGCCCACATATTATTGCAGTGTCATGAACATTCCAAATTATTTGGACACATCCATCCATCCACTTTCTGATCAGCTCACAAGGGTCGTGGGTGCGCCTGGGCCCTTCCAAGCTGTCTTCGGGCAGGAGGCGAGGTACACCCTGAACAGGTTGCCAGCCCATCGCAGGGCACACATAGACAAACAACCATCCACGCTCACACTTACACCTAGGGACAATTTTGAGTGTTCAATCAGCCAGCCATGCATGTTTCCGGAATGTGGAAGGAAACCGGAATACCCAGAGAGAACCCACGCAGGCACGGAGAGAATATGCAAACTCCACACAAAAAAACTGGAGCCGGAATCGAACCCGCGACCTCTGTACTGTGAGGCCAAGGTGCTAACCAGTTGACCACTGGGCCACCCTATTTGCACACAATAATTGTTATATTCCAAGGGCAATAGAATTATGGTATCTGAAAATATGTGCATTATAACTCTCATTGACTAATGTCTGTTAAAAAAATATATACATCAATGTAAACTTTTTGATTTGCAATATACTGAAAGGCCTTGAATGCACTTATCCGGGGAAAAAGGTCAAACCTAGCAAGGTACATTTAGCATTTCACTCAACTGACTTGTAGGTATAGGAAGATTCCTTTGGGTGTGCTTTGGAATATGTGTACGTTTAGAAGAATCAAAACAAAGTGTCACAGCAATAATTCAACTGAGATCAAATGGTTTGAGGAAAGTTGAGGTCAAATGTCAGACTAGTAGGATATTGAAAGCGATTGCCTTACTGCAAAAGACAAAGTCAACAAAAACAAGATATCGATGTAATTGTTGAAAGCACATATAAAACATGAGCGACAGAAATGTTTTTTGCATTTTTCTTACCTCCCCGGAAGTGTGTCTCCTGTCAGGGAGCACCAGAGTGTTGGCGTGGCTGCCCGGGACTACGGTCGAACCGATACTCATTCTGGGTCCGACGAGCATGTAGCGCTTGTCTCCTGATCTGTACTGGATGCTGTGACACAGCGTGCCATCATAATTGGCGTCTTGCAGATATTTGGAAGTGTACTCTGTGGATTTGGAGCACTGCATGGCGATCAGCACGATGATGCTGATGACAAAAAGGAGCGACACCGAGCCCAAAGTGATGATGAGATAAAAAGTCACGTTGTCCTCCTCGTCCACTTTTGCTGCACTTTTGATGTCGGAAGCTGCAAAAGCCTCTTTGGGCTCCACGAGCTTGATGGTCACAGTCGCTGTTGCCGAGAGTGAATATCCGATATCGGCGTCATAGGCTCGGACTTTAGTCACCCAGTCTCCTGCTTTCAGGTTGCGGGGAATCTCCTCCACCCCTTCGGCAGAACCATTCGTGCTGACTGGATACAGGATGACTGGAGCATTGTCGTTCTGATCCAGAATGAACACCTTCACTGTCACGTTGCTGCTCAGTGGAGGACTTCCACCATCGGTGGCCACCACTTGGAATTGGAAACTTTTCAGCGTCTCAAAGTCAAAACTTTTCAGTGCGGATATTTGGCCATTTTCTGAATTGACATTCAGGAAAGATGTCATATCAGTATGACCCCCCTGTCTGACAATATAATAAGATATTGCAGCATTGTCATCTAAGTCTTTATCAAAGGCACTCACCGAAAAGACGGAAGCACCAGCTTCATTGTTTTCTGTCAGATATAACTCTAAAGGATTTTGTGGGAATTCTGGGATATTATCATTTACATCTTTTACCTGGATGTTTACAGTTTTGAATGTGGAAAGGGCAGGTTCACCACAGTCAGTCGCTGTTATTGATATGTCATAACTTGATTTCGTTTCTCTATCTAAAGTGTCTTTTGTCACTAAGGAATACATATTTTCCTTGAATGATGGCTTTAATTCAAGCGGCACATTTTCTGTTAGACTGCAGATAACTTTACCGTTAAGGCCTGAATCATTATCGGTGATACTAATGAGTGCAATCACAGTCCCGTGTTTTGCATCTTCTGGCACCATGCTAGTAATTGATGTCACTTCGATGTCGGGTTTATTGTCATTCACATCTTGAATCTTTATGATGACTCTGCAGTCTGTTGTCATGGGAGGCTGACCTTTGTCAGAAGCCTGCACATCTAACTTGAAAACATTGTATGTCTCAAAGTCAATTTGCCCATCAACTCGAATTACTCCCAATATTTTGTCCAGACTGAAAAGACGCTTCACCTCTACATTCATGTCCCCCCCAAAATCATATTCCACCTCCCCATTCGCTCCCTCATCCAGGTCAGTGGCTTGCACTCTGATTACAGCGGTGCCTAATGCTGCATTTTCTTTCAGTACAACAGAATATCCTTCATTGGAAAAAATAGGTCGATTATCATTGACATCAAGAACACGTACCGTCACATTAAGGTTTGCAGATTTAGATGGTGTCCCTCCATCTATAGCAGACAAAATTAAGCTATGGTTCACTTTCTCTTCCCTGTCTAGCTGTTTTTGCAACACTAAAAATGGAATTTTATCATCATCTCTATCCCGAATTTCAAGTTGAAAATGATCATTCTGACTCAATTTGTAACGCTGGATTGAATTCATTCCAACATCAGGGTCTCTTGCGCCTGGCAACTGAAACCGTACACCAGATAAAGTACTTTCTGCTATTTCTATTATTTTCCCCTTTTCTGCAAAGGTCGGTGCATGGTCGTTGGCATCTGTCACTTCCACGGAGACATAGTGGATCTCCAGTGGGTTCTCAACAACAATTTTGAGATCCATCACGCAGACAGCGCTTTTGTCGCACAGCTGCTCGCGATCGAGGCGTTTATGCACCAACAGAAGCCCATTGTTCGGGTTTACCTCAAACAGCGCGTCCTGTGCGCCAGACACAAGGCGAAACATCCTGCTCGTCAAAGTGCCGATGTCGAGGCCCAAATCTTTTGCAACATTCCCAACAATAGATCCAACCTTAACCTCTTCTGCGGTGGAATATTTCAGCTGGGCTGAAACCAGCTGTCCGTAACAAATCACGAGGGAAAAAAGCACAGGGCGCGTCCAAAACATTTTTTCTCCGCCTTCTTCCTTTATCCTCGTTTGAGCAACTCTTTAAAACACCAGAAGTGAATAGCAATAAATATTTTCCACACGTAACCCGTGGTTAAAAATAAAGAAACACGCTCAGACAGAGAAAGGTCTCCATGCGAGCCGAAGCGATTGTGTTCTTTGTGGTCCAGCAATAACACTCTTTTAAAAGAGCACATTTTGCTGGGCCATCCACGTTGTAACACTGACACCCAGTGGACGATTATCCTCGGTATTATGGCGCTGTGACGCTGTGGTGAAAAAAAGATGGAGAACCAATTGGATTGGGAGCGCTCTGAAGTCGCTGGTAGGTAGCCTGAAGACTGGCTATGTGTGTGACAGCTAGTTTTCTGTCCCAGCCGAGTTGCTCCCTCAAAATGTATTTCTGCTTGCACGCAAAGGACTACAGGACTGTTGCTGTTCTGTAATTCCTCATTTTTAAAAAAAGCATTCAAGCAACATGGCTGCAGGGTGGAAGTTGCTTGCCTCGTGTGGATGGACTGAATGAATGGGTCTGTCATCGAAATGTCTGTATTTTGAGGGGAATAGTCAACAGCAACATATTAAGGGTGCGGGGACTATATTACTGAGTTAATAATTAATTTTACATTTGTGAATTGAACAAGTTCGTGGAAAAAAATGAATTTTCCCAACACTGCTTTTCAGTCATGTGGATTCAATGGCATTCGTTCAGCACCACAGACAGCGCCAGACCTGAAAATGACGGACTGAGTAAAACAGCATTCTCACAACTGGCCTGACGAACAATGGAACGTCTTGTTTGAGTCCATCACAACCAGAAGAAGATGCTAACTAATTTGCCAGGGTTAAAATATGTTTGGACACCTTTGCCTTCTTTATTAACTAATATCCATTCAGTCATGACAAGAACAAACAAACACAGAAACTAAAATATTAAGTGGGATTTAAAGGTCTTTTTCAAAGAACTTTTTTCTAAATGACTGACTCTCTACTGGTGGATCAGAACCCAAAAGTGGGTCGTAGAGCCATTTTGTGGGTTGAGGAGAGCTAATAATAACAATAACATATATTTTTTTAAAAAGTAAGTGACGGGAAATGTTAATCGTGGTCCAGTCAGGCACAAGTTTACTCACGAAACAAAATGCATTTCAACTTTTCAACCTTTGGTCTTGCGGGCGTCATAGCGAGCAATTTGCTTTTGGTGATACAGTACACTCAAGTTCATTTGAAACAGCGTAGGTATGTATTTTCAGAGGCTACTTAAAAAAATGCTTGATTGTTCTTAACTTCCATGTGAGTTGTGACCTTGCCACAACAGGAAGATGTGGGTCCAAAGGCGACAATAGTTGAGAAACAATGTTCTTAATGTTACCAAACGTTGTGTTTTGTGTGTGCTTTCAGTAAAAATGAAAAAAAAAATGTCTGTCTTACCTCCCCCGAAGTGTGTCTCCTGTCAGGGAGCACCAGAGTGTTGGCATGGCTGCCCGGGACTACGGGGGGACCGATACTCCTTCTGGGGCCGACTAGCATGTAGCGCTTGTCTCCTGATCTGTATTGGATGCTGTGACACAGTGTGCCATCATAATTGGCGTCTTGCAGATATTTGGAAGTGTACTCTGTGGATTTGGAGCACTGCATGGCGATTAGCACGATGATGCTGATGACAAAAAGGAGCGACACCGAGCCCAAAGTGATGATGAGATAAAAAGTCACGTTGTCCTCCTCGTCCACTTTTGCTGCACTTTTGATGTCAGAAGCTGCAAAAGCTTCTTTCGGCTCTACAAGCTTGACGGTCACGGTGGCTGTTGCTGAGAGCGAAATGTTGCCGTTGTCTTTGACCAGGATGAGCAGTCGATGCTCAGCCTCGTCCGTCTCCGTGAAGGAGCGAAGTGTTCGGATCTGGCCCGTGTAGCGGTCCACAGAAAA
>NW_017805461.1:2137912-2141762 GCF_001891065.2 Hippocampus comes | reverse complement strand
TCCGATGTCGGCGTCATAGGCTCGGACTTTAGTCACCAAGTCTCCAGGTTTCAGGTTGCGGGGAATCTCCTCCACCCCTTCGGCAGAACCGTTGGAGCTGACTGGATACAGGATGACTGGAGCGTTGTCGTTCTGATCCAGAATGAACACCTTCACTGTCACGTTGCTGCTCAGTGGCGGACTTCCACCATCGGTGGCCACCACGTGGAATTGAAAACTTTTCAGCGTCTCAAAGTCAAAACTTTTTAGTGCCGATATTTGTCCATTTTCTGCATTTATATTCAGGAAAGACATGATGTCATTCAGGCGTTCCTCTCTCACAATATGATATGAAATAGCTGCATTGCCATTTATATCTTTGTCTGTTGCACTGACATAGAAAACTGAATTCCCAGCCACATTGTTTTCTGCTAAATAAAACTCAAGGGGGTTCTGTTCAAAGCGTGGACAGTTGTCGTTCACATCTGATATCTGAATATTGAGAGATATTACAGCCGATAAAGGAGGCTCACCACAGTCAGTGGATTTTATTGTGATTTCATAATGAGACACTTCCTCTCTGTCCAAATAATCTTTAGTCACCACTGAAAATATGTTTTCTTTGTAGGATGGTTTTAATTCAAAAGGGACAGGATTTATTATGGTGGCGATAACTTTTCCATTAACACCCGAGTCTTTATCCTTCACACTAATGAGGGAAATAACTGAACCGGGTTTTGAATCTTCAGCCACTGAATTTGACAGTGACGTCACTTCTATTTGTGGAGCATTATCATTAATATCTCTGATCTTAATAATGACTCTGCATTCACCTGTCAAAGGTGGTGTTCCCCTGTCCGATGCCTCAATGTCAAGTTTATAAACGTCATTTTCTTCATAGTCAACTTTTCCTTTTACTCGTATCACCCCAGTCGACTTTTCCACTTCAAAAACACTGTAAACAGTTTTTCGCAATGTTTTTGCAAGACGATATTCAATTTCCCCATTAATACCTTCATCTGGGTCTGTGCCGTTCGTTTGAAATATTGAAGTACCAATCTGAATTTTTTCTGTTATTGTAATTTCGTAAATGTCCTGAGTGAACATAGGACGATTGTCATTAATATCAAGAACGATAATGGACACGTTCAGGGTGCCCGACCGCGGAGGTTTCCCTCCATCCACCGCCGTGAGTATCAGCGAGTGTTTTGCCTTTTGTTCCCGGTCTAGCGATGTCTTCAGCACCAAAAATGGAATTTTATCCTCGTCGCTCTTAGGCTCGGACTTTAGTCACCAAGTCTCCAGGTTTCAGGTTGCGGGGAATCTCCTCCACCCCTTCGGCCGAACCGTTGGAGCTGACTGGATACAGGATGACTGGAGCGTTGTCGTTCTGATCCAGAATGAACACCTTCACTGTCACGTTGCTGCTCAGTGGAGGACTTCCACCATCGGTGGCCACCACTTGGAATTGGAAACTTTTCAGCGTCTCAAAGTCAAAACTTTTTAGTGCCGATATTTGTCCATTTTCTGCATTTATATTCAGGAAAGACATGATGTCATTCAGGCGTTCCTCTCTCACAATATGATATGAAATAGCTGCATTGCCATTTATATCTTTGTCTGTTGCACTGACATAGAAAACTGAATTCCCAGCCACATTGTTTTCTGCTAAATAAAACTCAAGGGGGTTCTGTTCAAAGCGTGGACAGTTGTCGTTCACATCTGATATCTGAATATTGAGAGATATTACAGCCGATAAAGGAGGCTCACCACAGTCAGTGGCTTTTATTGTGATTTCATAATGAGACACTTCCTCTCTGTCCAAATAATCTTTAGTCACCACTGAAAATATGTTTTCTTTGTAGGATGGCTTTAATTCAAAAGGGACAGCATTTGTTATGGTGGCGATAACTTTTCCATTAACACCCGAGTCTTTATCCTTCACACTAATGAGGGAAATAACTGAACCGGGTTTTGAATCTTCAGCCACTGAATTTGACAGTGACGTCACTTCTATTTGTGGAGCATTATCATTAATATCTCTGATCTTAATAATGACTCTGCATTCACCTGTCAAAGGTGGTGTTCCCCTGTCCGATGCCTCAATGTCAAGTTTATAAACGTCATTTTCTTCATAGTCAACTTTTCCTTTTACTCGTATCACCCCAGTCGACTTTTCCACTTCAAAAACACTGTAAACAGTTTTTCGCAATGTTTTTGCAAGACGATATTCAATTTCCCCATTAATACCTTCATCTGGGTCTGTGCCGTTCGTTTGAAATATTGAAGTACCAATCTGAATTTTTTCTGTTATTGTAATTTCGTAAATGTCCTGAGTGAACATAGGACGATTGTCATTAATATCAAGAACGATAATGGACACGTTCAGGGTGCCCGACCGCGGAGGTTTCCCTCCATCCACCGCCGTGAGTATCAGCGAGTGTTTTGCCTTTTGTTCCCGGTCCAGCGATGTCTTCAGCACCAAAAATGGAATTTTATCCTCGTCGCTCTGGCGGACGTCTACTTCAAAATGTCCATTTGACGTCAGCGTGTATGCGCGAATGGAGTTCGTCCCTGCGTCAGGATCCTGCGCTGCTTGCAGCTGGAATCGTTTACCGGGCAAGGTGTGCTCGGCGATTTCAAACGTTTGCTCTTTTTCGGTGAAAACAGGGGAGTGGTCGTTCACATCGGTGATTTCTATCACGACATAATGTATTTCCAGAGGGTTTTCCACGATAACTTTGAGCTCAAAGAGGCAAGCGCCGCTGCCCTGACACGAGTCATCTCTGTCTATTCTCTTGTTCACGTACAACATCCCATTGTGCTGGTTTACCTCAAAAAAGGCCTCCTTCGATTCGGAAACCACTCGGAACCGCCGATCAAGCAAAGAGCTCAGATCAAGGCCCAGATCCTTTGCAATATTCCCCACGATAGTTCCATCTTTAACCTCCTCGGGAATGGAATAGCGGATTTCTGTCAAAGCCCGATTGACCAGCAGCAGAAGCAAAGCAAAATGAAAAACAACACGGGCTTCCATCTCCCGACAGCAAAACGCAGCTGCATAAAATGGTGAGATATGTTCACATCCAAGTCATTTTTTTTCCGAACATGACACTGCTCCAACACAATGCACGTATCGCTGACGAGCGCAGTGTATAAATGCCGCCCGAGATTTTGTCAAGCTCAAACAAAAGATTTCCAGGGGAGGGTCGTTATGTCGATGATTTTTAATCTAGCACTGACACCAAGAGGAGAAGCTGCTCATTGGAGCCGCCAACAATTTAGTCATTATAATAAAAAGCAACAATAAAAACAAATCTACAAAGACTTCGACATGAAGAACATTAATAAAGGTCAAAATTCACAGATCCGCCCAGGAAGTAATTGATTATATTCAAAGGGTATTGAAAAAGAACATGATGAATGTAACAGGGATGTATGACGTCACGTTATAATACTGTGACGATAAAACTTCATGTCCCACAATGCACCTTTATCAACTGCACTTCGACGACATCCGGCCAGAGAAATTTCAAGCCTTTTACTGGATGAAAATAATGGGGGTGAAACACAAATGTTCAGAAAAAGAAAAAAAAAGGATATGTTGCAGATGAAAGGCTGTTTTGGGCATTCAGAGAAGTATTTTTTCACAAAAGAAAACTGCTTTTTTGACAACAAAGTCGATTATGCTCACCTGAAACCACCAAAGAAAAGCAACACGACAGAAAAACTAAAATGCACTTGCAATCTGAGTAAAATATGTTTTAAAATACGTCTATATTTGAGAATAAGAATAAATATGTTGTTTATGTTGTCACACGCACACACACACACACACACACACACACACACACACGCACACGCACACACA
>NW_017805461.1:2134640-2137782 GCF_001891065.2 Hippocampus comes | reverse complement strand
AAGGATAATGCGATTTTTCAATAAAAATCCGCCTGAAGACAAACTGGATGTGGCCCAGGATTTTAAAAAAATTGCACACATTTGATTTGCAAAAAAATCATTAATTCATCACCCATTAAATATATGCAATATGTATAAAAGAAAGAGTATCCTCCATTGGATTAACAATATTTATATAGACTATGCCTGCCTTAAATCCATCCCCGCATTTGAGAATCATATACTGGGAATCAAGTTTGAAACTTGGCCATGAAGCAACTTAACAGTTTGAGCGTGGAACATTTTAACAAGCAAAATTGAGCAATACGAGCTTCAAATATGTTGTACTCATCATAAGCAATGAAAATCTTTAAAAAAAAAAAAAAAGAGGAAAAGAGTTGTTCTTACCTCTCCCGAAGTGTGTCTCCGGTCAGGGAGCACCAGAGTGTTGGCGTGGCTGCCCGGGACTACGGTCGACCCGATACTCATTCTGGGTCCCACGAGCATGTAGCGCTTGTCTCCTGATCTGTACTGGATGCTGTGACACAGCGTGGCGTCATAATATAATTGGCGTCTTGCAGATATTTGGAAGTGTACTCTGTGGATTTGGAGCACTGCATGGCGATCAGCACGATGATGCTGATGACAAAAAGGAGCGACACCGAGCCTAAAGTGACGATGAGGTAAAAAGTCACATTGTCCTCTTCGTCCTCTTTTGTTGCACTTTTCACATCGGAAGCTGCAAAAGCCTCTTTGGGCTCCACAAGTTTGATGGTCACAGTGGCCGATGCTGAGAGCGAAACATTGCCGTTGTCCTTGACCAGGATGAGCAGCCGATGCTCAGCCTCGTCCGTCTCTGTGAAGGAGCGAAGTGTTCGGATCTGACCCGTATAGCGGTCCAAAGAAAACAGGCTGTGGTCGCTGACTTGTTGCAGTGAAAACAGCAACCAGCCGTTATATCCGATATCGGCATCATAGGCTCGGACTTTTGTCACCAAGTCTCCTGCTTTGAGATTCCGGGGAATTTCCTCCCGTCTCAAAGTCAAAACTTTTTAGTGCCGATATTTCACCATTCTCAGGGTTGATGTTTAAAAATGTTGACATTTTACCTTGCCGCCCTTCTCTGTTAATTTGATACGTCAGTGCCGCATTTTCATTCAAGTCTTTGTCGAATGCGGTGACCGAAAATATGGACTTCCCTGGCACGTTATTTTCCAGTAAATAAAGTTGAATTGGACTTTGCGTAAAGGTTGGAATATTGTCATTAATGTCTGACACGTCGACATGCAGAATTTTAAAAGTGGACAAAGGAGGTTGACCACAGTCTGTCGCTGTGATTGTGATGTCATAATCTGCCACTAATTCTCGATCCAGCCTGTCTTTCAGAGCCAGCGAGTACATGTTATCTTGAAAGGAAGGTTTTAATTCGAATGGGACATTTTGTGACAGTCTACATATAACTTTGCCATTCAGTCCCACGTCTTTGTCGGTGATGCTTATAAGAGCAATGACAGTCCCGGGTTTTGAATCCTCTGCTACCGTTTTTGACAGAGATGTCACGTCTATTTCGGGTTGGTTGTCATTTTCGTCCACTATTTTAATGATCACTCGGCAATCGGTACTCATCGGCGGTTGTCCTTTGTCTGTGGCGTGGACGTCTAATTTGTAAACATCTGCCTTCTCAAAGTCTATTTGGCCTTTAACGCTGATTTCACCGGTGTTTTTATCCAAACTAAACGTTTCGTAGATTTCTGAGTCAAGTTCTCCACCAAAATAATACTCAACTTCTCCGCTTATTCCTTCGTCCAGGTCAATTGCTTCAACCTTGATAACACCTGTTCGCAATTTCACATTTTCTGATAAATTGACCGAATATACTTCTTGCTTAAATATCGGGTGGTTATCATTCGAGTCAAGCACTATAACTGTGACATTAAGACTTCCAGATCTTGCTGGATTTCCACCATCAACTGCAGTAAGAACAAGTCTGTGCTCAGTATCTTTTTCTCGGTCCAGAGACTTTTGTAATACTAAGAATGGTATTTTATCATCTCCTCTGTTTCTAATTTGAATATCAAAATATTCGTTCATGCTTAATTTGTATGCACGGACTGTATTCACAACGACATCTGGGTCATTTGCATTGGGCAATTGGAAACGTTTTCCGGGTAGTGTAGATTCAGGGATTTCTAAGATCTTCTCTACCTCTTGAAAAGTGGGTGCATTATCATTAATATCTATAATTTCTAGGCCTACATGATGTATTTCCATGGGGTTTTCAGCAACTAATTTCAGATTAACTAAGCATGGAGAGACACTCTCACATAGCTCCTCTCTGTTAACAGTTTTACGCACAAAGAGGACACCATTGTTCACATTTACCTCAAAGTGAGCCTCCTCTGTGCCTGAAACAATCCGAAACCGTCTCTCTACCAACATGCCTACGTCCAATCCCAAATCCCTGGCGACATTCCCCACCACAGTTCCCACTTTGACTTCCTCTGCAATGGAATATTTGATCTGTGCTGCAATCTGCTCCAAACAAACCACTATGATGCAGAGAAAAAGACCTCGCCTTTGTCCTGCTGCTCCCATCCTCCCAGCTTGGATTACAACGTTGAAATCCAAATTCCTCCAAAGAATGAAACCTCCAAAATGACAAAATTATCAAAGGTATTCCAAAATATAAGGCAAAACAGGACAGAAACAAGAGCAATATCCGTCTCTGTTGAAGATAACGTCTCCTCTTGATGACTTGAACGAAACGGTTCCAGAAGGGGTCGGTCCGCCCAATGTTAATCACATTGTATTCTGGAGTGACACTGCCACCTCGTGGTTATAATTTCTTGTATCCATGCAAAATATTCACACGACAATAAAATGTGCTCCCGTGTGATTGTGAGCGTCCTTCTTGCCCCACATAATGCACTTTCACTACCGGTATGAACATCACATCACTCACTGACGCTTATCTATCGTCATTAATTTGATCGCGACATTGGTTGCCTTACAATAAATGCTGTACAATCCTCAACTAACACCCTCTTTTTAATTTAAAATGAAATCCATAAAGTGTTTCTCTCTGTCTCAAACTAGAATTTAAATCAATACATCGCAGCTCTCGGAATGGTATATTATGAGTGACCCAAAAAAAAAAAAATAT
>NW_017805461.1:2065486-2134603 GCF_001891065.2 Hippocampus comes | reverse complement strand
AGAGAGAGAGAGAGAGAGAGAGAGATACAAATGTTTTGTTTTAACGTTAGAAGAACTCCAAGAGTGTCAAATTACAAATTGCATTTGACACCCAAAGAAAGTGAAATAATAATATATATATATATATTTTTTTTTTAATCAATAAAACATTCATTATTTATTTGCCAAAGTCAGAGAGAGTCGTGGCAGAAGGATCAAAGAGCCCATATGGGGCTTTGGAGTTGAGGGTTGCCATCTCCTGGTCCAGTGAGTAAAATGATCAATGTGTGAATGTACTCCACTGACAAAACATCGAGTGGACCAAAACTTTTAATTTCCACCAAGTAAATATCAACACATGACAATGTTGTCTCGACTTTTTCAGGATGATGGACAGTGTTGAAATTTCTTCAGTCAGAGTGATATTTGAAGAAAGTAGGTTGGGAATTGATGATGACGGGACCACACATGCCAAGCCACTCTTGCACACAAACGAAGTAAAAGATGATTATGGTAAACAGTTCAAACTTTGCAAATGTCCCATTTTTTTCCTTGTTAGTGTATCTTGTGTTCTTGCCATATCTGCTTTCAGGTGGTCAGTATTTCCTGTTCGTCTGTGGGATTCAGTTTAGTGTATTCGCCACATCTGGTTATGTGTCATGTTATTGTACGGCTGTGATGTTTTTTAATGTTGAACTTGTTTGATGTTGTCAATGTTATTGTTGGTATCTTGAGTGGTACTTTTGTAGTCTGGTTAATGTCATTTAGTTACAACTGTAGTGATTGTCTTCATTTGGATCCAACGGCCACCACTTCCAAACACAACACACAGCAGTCCAATCACACGACTCTGCGACGACATTGAGAGATTCACAGCGACAACATAAAACATTGCAGCTATGCAAACACCAGAGCTGTTAAAAAAAATCTAAAATGTGTCATTTACCTCCAGAGCTGTGGAATGTGTTCCCTGGACTATTGTCAAATGCTCAAAGCTTGGAAATTGCTCCCATCAAGTGAACTTTAATTAACAACACTCAAACATCATTGCAACAGAAGCCGAGTTCAGATGTAAATGTCAAAAAGATAACCGTCAGAATTCCGACCCACGGAGAGATATGGATTTTTTTTCCCCCTCAGCTACAAGGTCTTCAAAAAAATTGTCGTTATCCATCCATCCATCCTTTCCATGAGCCAAACTGCTTATCCTCACCAGGGTCGCGAACGTGCTGCAGCCTTTCCGAGCTGTCTTCGCACAGTAGGCGGGGTACACCCTGAACTGGCTACCAGCCAATCGCAGGGCACACAGAGACGAACAACCATCCGCGCTCACACTCACACCTAGGGACAATTTGGATCGCCCAATCAACCTGTCATGCCTGCTTTTGGAATGTGGGAGGAAACCGGAGTACCCAGAGAAAACCCACACAGACATGAGGAGAACATGCAAACTCCACAAAGGAAGGCCAGGGCCAGATTCGAACCTTTGACCTCTATAATGTGAGGTGGATGTGCTAACCAGTTGACCACGGTTTCGCACCCAAATTTTGGCAATCCAAGAAAAAAAAAAATCATTCAGTCAGTGTAAACACCACAAAATTGTTGCTTTTGTAAGACACAACAGTTTTAATGTGGATCAAATTGCACCTTCACACCAAAGTCTTGGGGCTGCACTTCATGTCTATTGTAAGCATTTATCAAAGTAAAAAAACATGTCTGTCTTACCTCCCCCGAAGTGTGTCTCCTGTCAGGGAGCACCAGAGTGTTGGCGTGGCTGCCCGGGACTACGGTCGAACCGATACTCATTCTGGGTCCGACGAGCATGTAGCGCTTCTCTCCTGATCTGTACTGGATGCTGTGACACAGCGTGCCGTCATAATTGGCGTCTTGCAGATATTTGGAAGTGTACTCTGTGGATTTGGAGCACTGCATGGCGATCAGCACGATGATGCTGATGACAAAAAGGAGCGACACCGAGCCCAAGGTGATGATGAGATAAAAAGTCACATTGTCCTCTTCGTCCTCTTTTGCTGCACTTTTGACATCGGAAGCCGCAAAAGCTTCTTTGGGCTCGACAAGCTTGACAGTCACAGTCGCTGTTGCAGAGAGCGAAACGTTGCCGTTGTCTTTGACCAGGATGAGCAATCGATGCTCAGCCTCGTCCGTCTCCGTGAAGGAGCGAAGTGTTCGGATCTGACCCGTGTAGCGATCCAACGAAAACAGGCTGTGGTCGCTGACTTGCTGCAGTGAAAACAGCAGCCAGCCGTTATATCCGATATCAGCATCATAGGCTCGGACTTTAGTCACCAAGTCTCCTGCTTTCAGATTCCGGGGAATTTCCTCCACCCCTTCGGCAGAACCGTTGGAGCTGACTGGATACAGGATGACTGGAGCGTTGTCGTTCTGATCCAGAATGAACACCTTCACTGTCACGTTGCTGCTCAGTGGAGGACTTCCACCATCGGTGGCCACCACTTGGAATTGGAAACTTTTCAGCGTCTCAAAGTCAAAACATTTTAGTGCTGATATTTCACCATTCTCAGGGTTGATGTTTAAAAATGTTGACATTTTACCTTGCCGCCCTTCTCTGTTAATTTGATACGTCAGTGCCGCATTTTCATTCAAGTCTTTGTCGAATGCGGTGACCGAAAATATGGACTTCCCTGGCACGTTATTTTCCAGTAAATAAAGTTCAATTGGACTTTGCGTAAAGGTTGGAATATTGTCATTAACGTCTGACACGTCGACATGCAGAATTTTAAAAGTGGACAAAGGAGGTTGACCACAGTCTGTCGCTGTGATTGTGATGTCATAATCTGCCACTAATTCTCGATCCAGCCTGTCTTTCAGAACCAGCGAGTACATGTTATCTTGAAAGGAAGGTTTTAATTCGAATGGGACATTTTTTGACAGTCTACATATGACTTTCCCGTTCAGTCCCACGTCTTTGTCGGTGATGCTTATAAGAGCAATGACAGTACCGGGTTTTGAATCCTCTGCTACCGTTTTTGACAGAGATGTCACGTCTATTTCGGGTTGGTTGTCATTTTCGTCCACTATTTTAATGATCACTCGGCAATCGGTACTCATCGGCGGTTGTCCTTTGTCTGTGGCGCGGATGTCTAATTTATAAACATCTGCCTTCTCAAAATCAATTTGGCCCTTCACACTTATTTCACCAGTGTTTTTATCCAAACTGAACATTTCATAGATTTTGGAATCAAGTTGTCCTCCAAAGTAATATTCAATTTCTCCGTTTAGTCCGTCGTCTAGATCAGTTGCTTCCACCTGGATGATGCTTTTGTCAGGGTTTACATTTTCGGATAAAGTTACAGAATAGACGTCTTGCGTGAATGTCGGGTGGTTATCATTTGAATCAAGCACTTTCAGTGTGATGTTAAGACTTCCAGATTTGGGTGGATTCCCACCGTCAACGGCACTAAGAATGAGCCTATGCTCGGTGTATTTTTCTCGGTCCAAAGACTTTTGTAAAACTAAGAATGGCACCTTGTCGTCAGCTCTCTCCCTAATTTCTGTACTGAAATATTCATTTGTATTTAATTTATACACACGCACTGCATTAGTGACAACATCTGGGTCGTGTGCAATGGGTAACTGAAAGCGTCTACCCGGAAGAGTGGACTCAGGAATTTCAAAGATGAATTCTTCCTCTTGAAAAGTGGGTGAATTGTCATTTATATCTAAGATTTCTACACTAACATGATGTATTTCCATGGGGTTTTCAGCAACAAATTTCAGATTAACTAAGCATGGAGAGACGCTCTCACATAACTCCTCTCTGTTGACGGTTTTACGCACAAAGAGGACGCCATTGTTCACATTTACCTCAAACTGAGCCTCCTCTGCTCCTGAAACAATACGAAACCGTCTCTCCGCCAACGTGCTGACGTCCAATCCCAAATCCCTGGCGACATTCCCCACCACGGTTCCCACTTTGACTTCCTCTGCGATGGAGTATTTGATCTGTGCTGCAACCTGCTCCAAACAAACCAATATGATGCAGCGAAAGAGACCTCGCCTTTGTCCTGCTGCTCCCATCCTCCCAACTTGGATTACAGCGTTGAAATCCAAATTCCACCAAAAAAATGAAGCCTCCAAAATGGCAAATTACATTTCCTTATTGGATGAAGTATAAGGAAATCTTAGTAACGACAGCAAAGCAATATCCGTCTCAGTTGAAAGTCCTGTCTCCTCTGATGACTTGAACAAAACGATTCCAAAATGGGCAGGACTGCCGAATGCTCATCACTATATATTGGTATGACACTGCCACCTACTGGTCATAACTCATTATGAGCATGGAATAGATTAACACAGTGGTTCTTAACCTTGTTAGAGGTACTGTACCCAACCAGTTCATATGCAGATCCACCGAACCCTTAGTGAAAAATAAAAATATGATTCGAGAGTGTTCTTTCAGTTTTGCCGGTGCGAGACGAGAGTTGCTCAACTTGGCATGACAAATCATGCAGGTAGGATGCCGAATCCAATGACGTTCCGTGATGCATGTGAATCCATGTTGTCCATACAGTATTCGTCCGACCACCTTCTTTTTTGTTCGACATAGCATGTGTTTAAAACATTAAAAACAAAACAAACAAAAAAAAAAATCACACCACGAACTAAAACGACAATCACACGCTGACTACTGAGTGAACTAAATTTCCCACAGCACTGATTGGACAACAATGTCATCATCTGCAGCCAGTGATGGCCAAGCGGGCGTGTCCTAGCTAATTGATACGTTGAGTCGTGCGTGTCTTAACCTCCATGGCAGAGGCTCCGTCGAACCCCAGAGATTGTTTCACCGAACCCTTGGGGTTCGATCGAACCCAGGTTAAGTACCACTGTTTTAACATCAGTGAGCTGGATAGATAGATAGATAGATAGATAGATAGATAGATAGATAGATAGATAGATAGATAGATAGATGTATTTCTCCTTTTATGTGCATGACATCACTCACTGAGGATTTTTTTTCTCGGTTAATTTGAAAGATACACTATTTGCCATGCAATAAATACTGTATAACCCCCCCCCTCCCCAAATAGCCTATTTTTAATTCAAAAAGACACAAATTAAACATGTATCTCTCTCCAATCGGAATTTAAATCATTAGATATGCCGCTCAGAGCATTAGATACAAAGTACAATTGAATCCAAACATCGTAGTCCAGTGAGTAATAAAAGCAATGTTTCAATGTTCTGCATCTAATGCCGACGAACCAGCATTTGGACCCTCGCTTAAAATTTCCACCAAGTCTGCATCGTCATCACAATGTTTCAGAACCATGAACAGCTGTGACCTTTTTATAGTCAGAGGCTATATGTCAAGAAAGTCGGGTGGTTGGTATTGTGTGGGTGCCTTATTGATCATGAAGAAAGTTCACAAGTGCAGCAACTGTTGTATCCAAAGGAAGTAAAAGATGATGATGGAAAGCAGTTGAAAAACTGGAAATTTCCCAATTATTTCAATGTTACAGTGCTCTGTGTTCTTGCTATCTCTGATTTCTGTTGCTTAGTGAGCCTTGCCCCGATCCTCGGGGTTTGGCCAATAGTGATTTCCCCACATTGGGTTTTGTATCTAGCTATTTTCCAGGTGTGATGGCTTTTCATGTCGCATTTGTTTGTTCTTGTCAATTTTATTGCGGGTATCTTGATTTGTACTTTTGTCCTCTGGTTACTGCCATTTTGTTCATAGTTATCGACTTTGTTTGTATCCAACAATATGCATTTTAAAGATAACACAGAGTAGTGCAATCGCACCGCCACACAACCACATTGACACAATCAGAGCTACAAAATATAACAATGCAGTGATGCATAACCTGTACCTGAACGAAAAATAATCCTGTTTACCTCAAGACATGACATAGTTGCCATGAACAATTTTACAAAGCTCAACGTTTGGAATTTCCAATCAAGGTGAAGTTTGACAACAAGCAAACATAGCAGCAAAAAACTTGATGAAGAAATAATCAGACAACATACAGAATTCAGCACTACCAACAGAACTGGAAGCACCGTTTTTCTTGATGACAAAGTCTAAAACATTGCTGTCATTTGAAGAAAATGTTTAAAATTGTTTCGGTCAGTGTTAACATGACAGCAATGTTGCTATTAGGAGAAAAAGCAGTTTTAAAGTAATGTTGATCGAATTGCACCTATAATACACACTGAAGTTATAGGGGAGCATAGTAGGTCTGTTGTAATCAATGTAAAAATTGTCTGTCTTACCTCCGCGGAAGTGTGTCTCCTGTCAGGGAGCATCAGAGTGTTGGCGTGGCTGCCCGGGACTATGGTCGAACCGATACTCATTCTGGGTCCGACGAGCATGTAACGCTTGTCTCCTGATCTGTACTGGATGCTGTGACACAGCGTGCCATCATAATTGGCGTCTTGCAGGTATTTGGAAGTGTACTCTGTGGATTTGGAGCACTGCATGGCGATCAGCACGATGATGCTGATGACAAAAAGGAGCGAAACCGAGCCCAAAGTGATGATGAGATAAAAAGTCACGTTGTCCTCCTTGTCCACTTTTGCTGCACTTTTGACATCGGAAGCTGCAAAAGCCTCTTTGGGCTCCACAAGTTTGACAGTCACAGTCGCTGTTGCCGAGAGTGACACGTTGCCGTTGTCTTTGACCAGGATGAGCAGTCGATGCTCAGCCTCGTCCGTCTCCAGCCAGCCGTTATATCCGATATCAGCATCATAGGCTCGGACTTTAGTCACCAAGTCTCCTGCTTTCAGATTCCGGGGAATTTCCTCCACCCCTTCGGCAGAACCGTTGGCGCTGACTGGATACAGGATGACTGGAGCGTTGTCGTTCTGATCCAGAATGAACACCTTCACTGTCACGTTGCTGCTCAGTGGAGGACTTCCACCATCGGTGGCCACCACTTGGAATTGGAAACTTTTCAGCGTCTCGAAGTCAAAACTTTTTAGTGCCGATATTTCACCATTCTCAGGGTTGATGTTTAAAAATGTTGACATTTTACCTTGCCGCCCTTCTCTGTTAATTTGATACGTCAGCGCCGCATTTTCATTCAAGTCTTTGTCAAATGCGGTGACCGAAAATATGGACTTCCCTGGCACGTTATTTTCCAGTAAATAAAGTTGAATTGGACTTTGCGTAAAGGTTGGAATATTGTCATTAATGTCTGACACGTCGACATGCAGAATTTTAAAGGTGGACAGAGGAGGTTGACCGCAGTCTGTTGCTGTGATTGTGATGTCATAATCTGCCACTAATTCTCGATCCAGCCTGTCTTTCAGAGCCAGCGAGTACATGTTATCTTGAAAGGAAGGTTTTAATTCGAATGGGACATTTTGTGACAGTCTACATATAACTTTGCCATTCAGTCCCACGTCTTTGTCGGTGATGCTTATAAGAGCAATGACAGTACCGGGTTTTGAATCCTCTGCTACCGTTTTTGACAGAGATGTCACGTCTATTTCGGGTTGGTTGTCATTTTCGTCCACTATTTTAATGATCACTCGGCAATCGGTACTCATTGGCGGTTGTCCTTTGTCTGTGGCGTGGACGTCTAATTTGTAAACATCTACCTTCTCAAAGTCTATTTGGCCTTTCACACTGATTTCACCGGTGTTTTTATCCAAACTAAACGTTTCGTAGATTTCTGAGTCAAGTTCTCCACCAAAATAATACTCAACTTCTCCGTTTATTCCTTCGTCCAGGTCAGTTGCTTCAACCTTAATAACACCTGTTCCCAATTTCACATTTTCTGATAAATTGACTGAATATACTTCTTGCATAAATGCGGGAGTCTTATCATTCGAGTCAAGCACTATAACTCTGACATTAAGACTTCCAGATCTTACTGGATTTCCACCATCAAATGAAGTCAGAACCAATCTATGCTCACTGTGCTTTTCCCTGTCCAGAGATTTTTGCAGACTTAAAAAGGGTATCTTATCATCTCCTCGCTCTCGAATTTGTATATTAAAATAATCATTTGGGTTCAATTTGTATGAACGCACCGTATTAAAGACAACATCTGGATCATGTGCACTTGGTAACTGGAAGCGTTTTCCTGGATGTGTAGACTCATATATTTCAAAAATTTTCTCTTCTTCTTGAAAAGTGGGTGAATTGTCATTAATATCTAAAATTTCTACACTAACATGATGTATTTCCATGGGGTTTTCAGCAACTAATTTCAGATTAACTAAGCATGGAGAGACGCTCTCACATAACTCCTCTCTGTTGATGGTTTTACCCACAAAGAGGACGCCATTGTTCACATTTACCTCAAACTGAGCCTCCTCTGCTCCTGAAACAATACGAAACCGTCTCTCTGCCAACATGCTGGCGTCCAATCCCAAATCCCTGGCGACATTCCCCACCACGGTTCCCACTTTGACTTCCTCTGCGATGGAGTATTTGATCTGTGCTGCAACCTGCTCCAAACAAACCAATATGATGCAGAGAAAGAGACGTCGGCTTTGTCCTGCTGCTCCCATCCTCCCAGCTTGGATTACAGCATCGAAATCCAAATTCCACCAAAAAAAATGAAGCCTCCAAATGACAAAATATTTCTCTTAAACGTGTCCCAAAATGAAAGGCAATAAAGACTGAAACGACAGTAACACCCGTCGTCTGATGCTCCCGTCTCCTCTGATGACTTGAACAAAACGGTTCCAGAAGGGGCAGGACGCCGCATGCTCATCACTCTGTATAACACTGCCACCTAGTGGTTTTAATTCGTAATGAACATGGAGAATGATTACAGTATTACTGTAAATGTGAGTCAGTGTGATCGTGAGTTGCTGTTACCTGGAGTAGTTCTTGTCCCACAAAATGTACAGTAATTACTTTCCCTCCTATGTATCAGACGTCACTCACCGAGGCTCGTTGATTGTGCTTATTTTGATACTGTAGATATATTGGTTGCCTCACAATAATACTGTACAAACCTCTATGAACACCCCATTTTTTTTTTGAAATGGGGACCCATTAAATATTTATCGCTCTCAAATCACAATTTAATAATTGCAGACCTGAGAAAAATACATACAATTGAATCCAAAAACCAATGTCCTTTGAGTCAAACGCTCAGGGCTTATTAGTACTCTACTAACAAAACATCAACTGCCCCCAAAAAGTCAACAGCATCATCACAATTTTGACTAGAATCTCTTCTCTTCGTGTTTTCTCTACATCTGGTTATGTGTCAAGTTATTTTATAGCTGTGATGTTTTTTTTAATGTTGAACTTTGTCGTCAATTTTATTGTTGATATTTTGAGTAGCACTTTTGTCGCCCACTTACTGTCCTTTTATTCTTGCTGGAGTCATTGTCTTCATTTCATCATCAAACAGTCACCACTTGCAAACACAACACACAGCAGTCCAATCACACGACCATGCAACGCCATTGAGAGATTCACAGCAACACCCGGCATAAAATAATGCAGCGATGCAAACACCAGAGCTGTCAAAAAACATCGATAAATGTGCTATCTACCTACAGAGATGTGGAAAGTGTGCCCTGGACTATTGTCAAATGCTCAAAGCTTGGAAAGTGCTCATTTTTATGGTGTGCCTATAGACATACACCAGAGCTGTTTATAAACATCTAAAAATGTGTCATTTACCTCCACAGATGTGGAAGGGCTTCCACGGACTATTGTAGAATGCTCAACGCTGGGAAATTGCTCTCATCAAGTGAAATTCAACAACACTCAAACATCATTGCAGCAGAAAGCCTGGTTCAGCCTGGTACTGGTGGATCTTAAATGTCACAAAGATAACTGTCAGAAGTCAGCACCATAGAGAGAAATGGAAACACTCTATTTTCCCCCTCAACCAAAACATCAACATCAGTCAAAGACAAAAAAAAAAAAAAAATCACTGTTAACACAATTACAAGGTTGCTGGTAACAGACGCAACAGTTTTAAAGTGGATGGAATTGCACCTTCACATCAGATTTTTGGGGCTGCACATCATGTCGATTGTAAGCATTTATATTAGTAACAAAATGTCTGTCTTACCTCCCCCGAAGTGTGTCTCCTGTCAGGAAGCACCAGAGTGTTGGCGTGGCTGCCCGGGACTACGGTCGAACCGATACTCATTCTGGGTCCGACTAGCATGTAGCGCTTGTCTCCTGATCTGTACTGGATGCTGTGACACAGCGTGCCGTCATAATTGGCGTCTTGCAGATATTTGGACGTGTACTCTGTGGATTTGGAGCACTGCATGGCGATCAGCACAATGATGCTGATGACAAAAAGGAGCGACACCGAGCCCAAGGTGATGATGAGATAAAAAGTCACATTGTCCTCTTCGTCCTCTTTTGCTGCACTTTTGACATCGGAAGCTGCAAAAGCCTCTTTGGGCTCCACAAGTTTGATGGTCACAGTCGCTGTTGCCGAGAGCGAAACGTTGCCGTTGTCTTTGACCAGGATGAGCAATTGATGCTCAGCCTCGTCCGTCTCCGTGAAGGAGCGAAGTGTTCGGATCTGGCCCGTGTAGCGATCCAAAGAAAACAGGCTGTGGTCGCTGACTCGCTGCAGCGAAAACAGCAGCCAGCCGTTATATCCGATATCGGCGTCATAGGCTCGGACTTTAGTCACCAAATCTCCTGCTTTCAGGTTGCGAGGAATCTCCTCCACCCCTTCGGCAGAACCGTTGGAGCTGACTGGATAAAGGATGACTGGAGCGTTGTCGTTCTGATCCAGAATGAACACCTTCACTGTCACGTTGCTGCTCAGTGGAGGACTTCCACCATCGGTGGCCACCACTTGGAATTGGAAACTTTTCAGCGTCTCAAAGTCAAAGCTTTTTAATGCTGTAATTGTGCCAGTGATCTCATTAATATTCAAAAATGATGTCACACTTTCACTTTTCCGTTGGAGTGAGTATGTCACAGCTGCATTTTCTTCCCCATCGGCATCTGTTGCCCTCACAGAAAACAAAGACACTCCTGCTTTGTTGTTTTCCAGCACATAAAATGTAAAAGGGCTTTCGCTGAATAAAGGCCTATTGTCATTAACATCCAGTATATCTACATGTACAATCTTAGTAGAGGACATAGGGGGCATCCCTAAATCTTTTGCTGTTATTAAGATATCATACGCATGCTCCCTCTCTTTATCTAAATAGTCGTTGGTTACAAGAGAGTATGACTGTCCATCTGGTGCCGATTTGAGGGCAAAGGGCAAGTGTTCCGGCAGGCTGCAGACCACCTGTCCATTCGCACCTGAGTCCAAATCATTAACACCCACTAGCGCCACCACTGTACCGAGAGGGGCGTCCTCTGCGATGCGACTCAACAATGAGGTGATGTCAATTTTGGGTCGGTTGTCGTTCACATCCTCCACACGGATTAGCACGTTGCACTGTGTGGACAGCGACACTGCGCCTTTGTCCGCAGCCAGCACCTTCATCTCATAGACTTGTCTCTCTTCAAAATCGAGATCTCTTTTTACTGTTAGTTCCCCACCTTTTTTATTTAAATCAAATGGCATGCTGGCGAGTCCTCTTAATTTGCTCCTTAGAGAATATTCAATCTCACCGTTCTGTCCCTCATCTGAGTCTGATGCGTTCACTGTCAGTAGATATATCCCCACAGGTGCATTCTCCTTCACGCTAATGGAGTATTTCTGACGGTCACACACTGGTGCGTTATCATTTATATCAGATACAATAATGGTGATGTTAATAGTACCTGTTTTAGGTGGTTTGCCCCCATCTGCGGCTGTTAATATTAACTGGTGCTGTGCTGCGTTTTCTCGATCCAAAGGCCGCTGTAACACAAGAAAAGGCACCCTCCCTTCCTCACCAAAGTCTTCAGTTTCTAGGAGAAAAAATGGGTTGTGGCTCAGCTTGTACATCTGGACAGAATTCATGCCCACGTCCAAGTCTTGGGCGCCCTCCACTTGGAGTTTGGATCCAATTACAGCAGATTCCAGCACCTCCAAAGTGCAATTGTCATCAAGGAATCTTGGCAAGTTATCGTTCACGTCCAGTACCTCAACAAGGACTTGATGCATCTCCAAAGGGTTTTCCACAACCACCTTGAGATTAGTAATGCACGGCATGGCGTTACCGCACAGGTCCTCCCGGTCTAATCTCTGGTGGACAGATAGAACACCATCATTCTGATTTACCTTGAATTGCTCCTGCTTTGTTCCTGACACCACACGGAGATTTCTCTGCAGCAGCCTGCCGACTTCCAGTCCGAGGTCCTTGGCAACATTTCCAACCACTGTTCCCGGTTTTACTTCCTCCTGAATTGAATATCTTATTTGGGCAGAGATGCCCTCTGGATGAACAACAATCAGCAGCGGCAAACACAAAGAAATCCATGTCGCCGGCCACTGTCCTCCCATGAAGAATCTTGCCATGATTAATCAGTGACGATTCCTAACCGCAGCTATTAAATATACATTGGTTCTATATTTCATAACGGATCATTTACAAATATTCCGGAGAGTAATCATTTTTCGTGGAACAACGATCGCTGTTTCTCGTCAGCCTGTCGGTTGACGGTGAATCTCGAAGTGAGGGGGAAAAAAAAACAACCTCTCCTCGCACCACCGCCATTATATAGTCTAACAGCGCGGCCTACTGTCAATAACATGATACTGCAGCCTGCAAAAATATGTACTCAATTATTTTATATTGCTTTACACACCACATACGTCAGGCCTGGTTTTAAGTATATAAAAAATAAAGCAGTAAACAGTTCATTGTTCATTTTCACTCACTTATACCCTTCCTTTCAATAAGCTTGTATTCATGATTCTGATATTTTTTGGTCTACTTTTAGACGCTGTGATGACAATGAATGTTTTTGACATCTAACTGGGACCGTTTTTACAGTATGAGGCACAATAGGAAAGCTAATGTTGACTTTTCAGAGCAATAATATTCAATCAGACAGATGACATGTTTAAGCTTCATGAACTGACTAACAGAGTGGAAGGTGACACTGGGATCACACAATATCCATCCATCCATCCATCCATCCATTTTCCGATCCACCTTATCCTCAACAAGGGCCACGGGCGTGCTGGAGCCTATCCCAGCTGTCTCGGGCAGTAGGCGGGGGACACCCTGAACCGGTTGCCAGCCAATCGCAGGGCACACAGAGACGAACAACCATCCGCGCTCACACTCACGCCTGGGGACAATATTAGGTGTTCAATCAGCCTGCCGTGCCTGTTTTTGGAATGTGGGAGGAAACTGGTGTACCCGGAGAAAACCCACACAGGCACGGCGAGAATACACAAACTCCACACAGGAAGGCCGGAGCCGAGATCGAACCCATGACCTCTGCACTGTGAGGTCAACGCGCTAACCACTGGATCACCGGGCCACCCATCCCACAATAAATTTGAATAAATTAACATTACTGTTGCTGTGGTTAAAAGATATTAAAGGTGCACCTCTATTAATTTACATTTGATTTGTGAATATTTTTCTTTGAAAATGTAGGACATAATTTAAAAAGACATCTGCAATAACAAAAAACCCCAGAAAAGTTTCCGCGTACTGGGACCACAATTCATATGATAAACGCTTTCAGAATGGGCATCTTACTTTGAGTAAACAAGTCAAAGTCGTTCGTCATAATAGCTAGGAATTGACTTTGCATGCCTTGATGAGGACAAGCAATAGAGCGGTTGAATGGGTGCATGGATTTCCTCCTCCTAAGAGGTGATTGTCCTCTCATAGGCTACACCATGGAACAAAATTGAAGAACATGTATTCACGTGGAAGTTATTTACCATTGCAAATTACATTACAACTCCATTTTATCACATACTGGTGCAGCAAAATGTGTTTGTCTGTATTTAACCAACCTTGAGGAACAATGGGCAGCACCTGTGAGATGACTGAAAAAAACAAAAGTGAAAGGCACACTGACAATTTTTAGCAAAACCAGGCCATTCGAGTCAGCATAAAAACAAAAAAAAAATTGTCATGTAAAATTCCACACAGAGATAACACATCATATTGTACAAAAATCCCACTGGCTGTGCGATACGATAACACAGTCAGTGAAAATGTTTTTTAAAAATGTTTTTGCACATTTGTGTGCAGAAGATCAAAGAAAAAAAACTGCTGTCTCTGGTCCCAGAGACACCCTGTAAATCTAATTTGATTAAAAAAAAAAAAATCCACCACACCAGAGGAAAGCAACCAATAAGCAACAGAAGGTGCCAATCAATTGTCATGCTTTTGCAGGCACACTCATGATGGACACACCTGACCTTAATAAATACCCCGTTTGGTCGTTGGACCTCCAGTCTGACCATTCTTGTTTTTACAAATCTAACAATATGTATTTATTTATTTTTTGTTTGTTTGTTTATTTTTTTTTTGCAAGACCCTACTTTAAAAGGATTCAAAGTAGCCTCCCCAGTGCAAAATTATTACTTTTTCTGTGTGGACTCCATCTTGTACACATCAACATCGTCATGCAAAGATGACTGTTTTTTTTTCTTTTTTTCACAGATCATATAATGTTATTTTGTCAGTTTGAACAGATCATGAGGTTTTGTGGGGTTTTTTTTTTATGCATTATTATTTCCTTGTGCAATCCACGGAGCTCCCTCCCATCATCGCCCTGATACAGAGTGGATAACACCGACCTCTCGTGGTGAATATCTGCAAATGCCACGGTTGATTCACGTATCTGTTTGTATTCTCCAAAAGCTAGGCATCCACAATAATTGTTACATCGGGCGTTGAACATTGTATTATTATAGATAAATCAATGCTCTATGTGTACATTTATATATTTTTTAAAAATCCAATCTGCACACCCCTCACCACGATTGCGTCACACCTCTGGATGTAGGTCAAATCAAGGTGCGCATGCCCAAGCGCTGCCGCATTTTGCAACGTGAAGCCCCCTCCCTCCCTCCACACTGCACCAATTCGAACAGGCTGGATCATTGCTGCTGACTTCCATTCGCACCCAAATTGATGCGCGTGCGTGCGCATTGTGTGTATGCTGGAATATTAGATGACGGGTTGCGTCAGAGCACCAGGCACAACGCCCTTCAGGGAGCAGACAGCCGGTAGCCATGGCAACGCAGCTCCTTTCCGCAGGTCATTGCTGAAGGAAGGAGATGGGGGAGGGATGCTGTGAATGCTGCAACCAAAAGCACCGATTCCCTTGAATGTGGACGCTGGTTTCATATCAATTCTTACATGATAACTGTGTATAACTATCAACAGCAATTTTAGATGAAACAATGGCCAGTGACATCCCTGCTCAGGGAGACTCCAGCAAGTACAATAATTTGACATTGAGAGAGTGTATGTGTCCCTATTTGCTTTGTTCTGCACAGTATAGGTCACTGGGGAAGAGTACAGGAGATTTTGACAAGCACTATAGTTGACTTACCTGGCAACGTCACTGAACCTTTCTGCTTAAATATGTCAATATGCCTTCTCATATAAGATCATCTTCCTGGAGACCTTGCAGGAGGCAACACTGAAGCAGACGGTCATGACATTTGGACTGATTACCTGCTTGGTCAGGACTAATAATGAAGTGATGCTAGAAGTGACTCTCAAAAATGTGTCTTGATCATATGCATCATGGTACCAACACAATGAATCTTGAAATAGAGTGATGATATTATACTTATTACATACCAAACATTGAATTAGTTTCCATGTTTTTATTTTGTCTGCCATACGATAAGATCACATTACATACACATACAACTATTGTATCTCACAGTCAAAGCACCACTGTACAAATGCACTTATTTTATGGATTTGCCTGTAAAACATTACAACTTTATACATGTAAGCTGTGCTAGTGTTTGACTGCACAATATCAATTTAATATTTACTGTAGTTGATGTGATTAGCACTGCAATGATGAGGACGACAGCATTATTGAAATTGCATTTCTAATAATTGTTTGCACTCCTGATTTGACGCGGTTATCTTCAGTCCAGAAGTGGGGAAAAGGCCTTTTAATACCCAGATGTGCAAGAAATGCCACAAAAGCTTTACAGAGAAAGTGTCATATACTGTATATGTATTTGTGGTACCTATGGTTCTCTGTAAAGACGTTCCGTATTGTATTGCAGGTCGAGTTGTCAGTAATACACTCGAGCACAGCTTTCATTTCTGTGACAAATATACAATTGCAGTACTGTAAATATTTTGTATATATTGTATCGTGTTACACAACGTCAGACAGTGATGATGGTAGGGGACATCCACAATTTGTCTTTTTAAATGACAAAAGTAAACAATATGACATACAGTGCATCTACAAGGAGAGTCTTATAGTCTACAGTTGAATAGTTCATATTAAAGAAGAACCGTGGTCAAAAGGAAAACACTGTACACAACTGTCCTGTTCCTCTTCTTTTTGACCCACTTCTATTTTGTTCTGAGAGAATAATTGTTGATACAGAAAATGAGTTGTACACGACCTAAAAATCTATGACGGTTATTCCATGCAAAAAAAAAAGTGAAAGCAGGTGAACACTGACAAAAGGCCTCACTCTACTGCATTTGTTAACCTAACAAGTCAAGTGGGTTACAGGAGATCGTTTTGCAGTAAGAGTTGATACATTACAGTTGCAGTGGCCAATTTTTAACCATTAGAATGTACATGGGCTGAAGACACTTCAACCCGCTATAAGTTGCCATCATTTCCAAACAGTTTTGACGATAAGCAAGAAGGGGGGCAGTTTAACCACAAATATCTTGAGCACCGCTAATTGAAATCAGTCAGCTAGTGCATTAGTTCTTGTCCAGAGTATCCTTAAAACCTCACGACAATTGGTTGATTGAGTCACCCGAATCATTCTGCACACTCATTCATCACTGTTGCCTTTGCTCACAACATCATTTACAAAACCTAAAATTACTATTTATAAAATTCAGATTTAATTCCTACAAACCGCATGTTTTCTTTTTTGTTAAACATTGGGTATACTGTGCCATTTCCATTGCCATTAATACAGAAAATGCAAAAGACAAAATGGAGAAAAATGTAAAATACTGTACACATGATGGGCGGTCATTTCGACGAAGCAATAGAGACTATTGGGGATTTCCACATTTCATTGCACACTCACATTGTCCCCTTTTTTTTGGGCTTTTTGGACTACTCACACGTTTCTTGGCAAATCACATTTCTTGTGACGTATTTTTAGAGATGAAGCGTATTTGAAGCCACGCGGTCATACCGTGCACACTGAAGAGTTTATCAAAAAGGCTTAAAATGGCTTTTCATGTGCTTAAAGAGTACAGATGGAGGGGATTATAAGGAGTGGGAGTTATTTCCTCATTGACGCGGCAGCATTCAGTGGGTGTCAAGTATGAGAATCCGGGCTGAGCATGACGGGTATGAGCGTGATGTCAATTCAGGGTTCTCTCTTTTCCTCTTGGGTTCTCCCATCTCGATTGGTCCAATATGCAGGTGGGGAGTTCTGGCCTTCATGTGGATCGAGTGCTCCTGGTTGTAGATGCCTGTCAATGAGACAAAAAGATACAGTATTTAAAAACTAGAGATAGCCACGTGACTTGTCAGGCTGACATGCATTCTAAGATTAAGATGGGGAGGCAGCAGGCCGAAGAAAGGGTTGGACAGATCCTAGAATGTACACGCTATCACTGAACACACCATGCTTGGGAAACATGAGAAGGAGTGTGGTTGCTAGGAAACTGGGTGACGGGACTCATTTTCACATCCCCTGCACAAAAGAATAGGTCAGACATGAAAAGTGTCAAACATCTGAGTCTGTTTACAGTTGTAACCAATGCAGTGTGACAGACATTTCATTATAGGAATATTATTTTGGAATGATTTGGAAAAAAACAAACATAATCCAAACATGGATTTGTAACAATTTAAAGATTTTTTTTTTTAATGTGCAGTAAAGTCAGCAAGTATACTGAAAAAAATATAACCGCAATTCTGTTGTTTCTGCTCACATTTTCTGCAAGCCAAACGTTGACAAAAATGGTGCGTTGAATTTACTCAATTTTATTTTGTCACATGGTTGCACAAAATAAAATCATCTGGACCTGGATTGAAGTCGACCATACATCTATTTAAAAACATTTTTTAAAAGAAATTGAGTAAACAAAAGGCCTGTTTTGCTCATATGTTCAAAAATCTGTCTAAATCTGTCCCGGTGAACATTTCTTCTTTGCTGAGAGTTTTTTTTTTTTTGCACAGGTGTGCCTTAGGCTTCCCAAAATAATAGACCACTCTAAAATATGCAGTTTTACTCAATTGTGTGCGGGGAGGGAGACTGGAGGTGGGCAGGCAGAAAACCAGTCAGTGTCTGGCGTGACCACCATTTACCTGATGCACAGCAACACATTTATTGCACAGGTGAGCCTCAGGCGACCCACAATTAAAGGTCATTCGAAAACAGATGAGCACCTAAGTGTTGCGTCTGTAGTTGTGTTCGTATAATAAGTCAACAGATGCATTTAAGGACTGGCTGCAGGTGAGCCATCACTTTGTCCACATACTGCAGACTGTCAAGAATTTCACGTGTAGTAAATCCTCTAATTGTGTCAATCTTGACAACAAAGTGTCAGATAAGCCGGCACTACCTACCGTTATTGTGGCCAAGATTAGGGGTCATTATTTAAGTGCACTTTCTGGACGAAGAGCAATACAAAAACGGTTTTGTTATTGCTAGTGTTATTATTGTTTTGTTTTGTTTTTTTTTCTAGCACGCACTTGGTTTGCTTTAAGTATGGTATTGATGTGATCACCCGCAGACAAAATGTGGATGTGAAGATGTGAGCATTGTGACTTTGGGCTATAAGAGGAATACAACAGAATTTTGAAACACCAAGTGAGAAGAATAACAACATAAAGGGAAACAAAACAGTTCAAACAGAAGACATTTTCAGAGCGCATCAGCTGAGTGAGACTCCTGCATACCTCCAAGTTGCAGAGTGGCCTTCCCTCATTTAGGGTACTTTAGAGTGGGAAGAAAAAGAAAGGGTGAGATGAGGTTATTACAGGGCTGATAAAAAGAATTTGTTGTTAAAGTAGCCTGTGATGAGTGCTTCGATGTAGAGACAAGCTGAACAAAGTTGCCAGATTCAGCAACTGTGGCCCTGATTAATAGAGACACATGTACCAGTAAAACACAAATTGAACATGTTAAAACATTGTTTCTAGAAGATCTTACACTTACCTGGATAGAAATAGGCAGAAAACAGTGTCATACATGAGAAGTAAACCTCCAAAGTAGTTTTAATACATTTCATTTTGTGTAGTTTATGTGTTATTTTCATCTACTTTTGTTTAGTTTGGCGGGTGCTGCTTTGTAAAACTCTGAGAAAGCATTATTCATGGAATGAAGCCTCGTGGAAACAAAATTTACGACAATCAAGCAACCTTTAACCCCACGATAATTTGTAGTGGTATTACAAAGAAAGACATCTGTGCACGGTTTTGTTGATGTTGATCTTATATTTGTATTTTCACTCCTACGCTTTTAGATGTGATTCCTCTATCCATACCTACTAGTTTTAACGTCAACAGTTGCTGAGAGTAATTGACATAGTTTTTGTTTAGGCATATTACAAGGCATGGAGAAAAACAAACACACTTTATCCATTCACACATAGGGACCACATGCATGCACTTAGGCACAAAAATATCTCCAAGAATTATAAATAGTTTGTACGGATCAATGCGATGCAGTACTGTAAAAGCGAAATATACATAGTACACAAATTGGGTGCCATAAAAAGTAAAACTTTATTGATTATTCTTCTACCGTCCAGCCTGCACTTTGACATATTTAAAATTGGAATTTAACTGCAATACGTAAAATCATTGAGAAAATGCTGCACTGTGACTGCAGAACTGGATACTGCTCTTCAGTCTTCATCATTGCTGTTGAAGTAGCAAATATTTTTTACCTGCAAGGTGGAAGGAGCCGAGCCGCTAGTTTCAGACATGCCTGTGCTCCTGGGAATACTGGACACAATGTATCTGGAGCCCTTCGGCATGGGCTGCCTGACCACCAGCTTTCCTTTCCTGGTCTCTGCTAGGAACAGACTGTACCAGTAGGCATCGTTGGACACCAGAGTGGAATCTGCGATGGTGGAGTTCCTCTCACTGATCACGCTGTTCCTGCAGGGAGGAGCCGCTTTGCTGGGCTTGACCTTCTGACACTTGAGCACGATGGTGACCAGGATGGTGATGAGCAGCAGGAAGGACACCGAGCCCAGACCGATGACCAAATACAGGTTGAGATCCGAGAAGATGTCGTATTCCAGAGGCACCTCGGTCATGTCCGAGTAGGCCTTCACGGCCGTTTCCACCGTGGACAGCTTGATGGTGACTGTAGCGGAGAGAGCAGGATCTCCGTTGTCCTTGGCAACAACAATCAGTCTCTGGTGACGAGAATCTTTGTAGCTGAACATCCTCATGGTGCGGATCTCTCCGTTGTACTGGTCCAGACTGAACAAGGAGGCGTCGGTCACCTGCAGGAACTGGTAGGTGACGCGAGAGTTGTGCACGGAATCCACGTCCAAGGCTATCACCTTGGCCACCAGGGAGCCTTTATCTGTGGATCTGGGGATCTTCTCTTCCACCACAGAGCCGTGCGCTCGCCACGGAGAGACGATAACTGGGGCGTTGTCATTCTGATCCACGATGATGATGTGGACGGTCACGTTGCTGCTGAGCGGAGGAGAGCCAGAGTCTCTGGCCTCAATGTGGAAAAGGAAGTCCTTCTCCATCTCGTAGTCAAAAGTCTTGAGTGCGTAAAGGTTGCCGTTCTCTGGATTGATGGAGAACAGCATGGACATGGAGGTGTTGGCTATCTCCTTCTCCAGGATGAAGTACACGAGGTACTGGTTCTCATGGAGGTCGGGGTCAAACGCACTGAGGGAGCTCAGCAAGGCGCCTGGGGCGTTATTCTCCATCACACGTATGGTATAAAAGGACTGAGGGAAGTGTGGGACGTTGTCATTCACATCCAGCAGCTGCAAAGTCATGGTTTCGTTGTCACTTAAAGGAGGGGAGCCTCTGTCGGTGACGGTGAAGGTGATGTCGTATTCTGGAACCTTCTCACGGTCTAATGGCTCCGAAACAACTAACTTAAAATGGCTATCGGAGGACTCCCTCAGTTTAAAAGGCATATTGTGTGGAATGTGAATATCCACCACTCCATTATTGCCTGAGTCCTTATCACTCACACTCACAACTGCTATCACAGTGTCTACAGGTATGTTTTCTTTAATCGGGCTTTGAAAGGACTTGATCGAAATTTCTGGGTGGTTGTCATTCATATCTGTCACCTGTATCGTCACCTTACACTGGCCAGATAAGGGGTTGAGCCCCTTATCACTTGCGATGACTTCCATTTCATAAGATTTCAAATCTTCATAATTAATCATCTCCTTCACTCTGATTTCACCATTTTCTTGATTTAAAGTAAACACATTCTGTGTTCTTTCTGATGTGTATAAACTATAAGAATAAAGCACATCTGAATTGGAGCCCTCATCTAAATCAGTGGCATTTAATTGAATCACCAGACTGCCAATGGGGGAGTTCTCCATCACTTCTACTAAGTATTTGTCTTTGTCAAATGATGGGGCGTTGTCATTGACATCCAAGACTCGAACAATGATGCTGGCCGTGCCCGTGCGTGTGGGAACTCCACCGTCCACCGCAGTGAGGATGAGATGATGAACAGCCTGCTGCTCTCTGTCCAGCACCTTTGTAAGAATTAAATCTGCAAATTTGGTGCCGTCTCTCCCAGTCTGAATTTCGATATTAAAATGTTGGCTCGAGCTCAGGTGGTAGTTTTGCACAGAATTGGCCCCAACATCGGGGTCCACTGCATTATTCAGGGAGAACCTCTCTCCAACCGGGCTCGACTCGGAGATGTCCAAATGCATTGTGCCTCTTCGAAAATGCGGAGCGTTATCATTAATATCCGTGATTTCCACTTCAATGTTAAACATGCGAATGGGATTTTCAATCGTTGCGTCCAATTTCAGAGAGCAATACGCGGTTGTTTTGAAGGTGCACAGTACTTCTCCGTCTATTCTCTCCAAAATAAAGAGCTCTCCCGTGTCTTTGTTGATGTCTAGATATTTTTTATTTGCGACCACATCGATGCGCATTTTCCTCTTGTTGAGCGTCCGCACGTCTAAACCCAAATCGGACGCCAAATTAGCAACGACTGAACCTTCGTCCATCTCTTCAGGAATCGAGTAGTGGGTGACAGACGACGTCGGGTCCACCAACGTGCATAAAAACAGAAGAATGACAAGTGGGCGCGTCTCGACTAACTTACTGCAGCCGCGCGTCATCTTGATGGTAAGTCCTTTAAACGCGACGAAATGTATGAAGAGTCGCTCCCCTATTCAACGAATAAGCACAACGAGACCGTCAATTCCACCGTTTTGCCCCCTCGTGAGCAGTGTGACGTCAGTGTTGAAACGTCCGTCTCCTTGTCCTCCTCCAATTAGAATTTGCGATACCGGTGACATCACCGGTGTGAGAGATTTGGTGGACGGCAGCGACGAAACTCGTTTTCAAGAGTCCTTACAGCACTTTCCAACATCGGCCATTCCGCCGTGAAATTATGAAAAGCTCACTGAGTCCTGATTGCATTGCATAACGAAATCACGTCAAATGTTTTCAGAGCCACCCCGTTTCATATCTTAATTAATGAATAAACTTCAGCACAGTGAGTGTTTACATCGAAAAGAATAACATAAGGTACAGATAACTATTTGCAAGACGTTTTAAAATGTATGTTCGTTCTAATTAAAGCACCAAATGTTGTTTTATCGTCAACTTCAAACTATACTTGAGCTGTTTGTTGTGTTCAGGTAATAACTTTAATGCACAAAACTAACGTGAGATATGTCATACAATACGTAAAATGTTATTTTAAAAACGCAAGACTTATTCAGAAAAAAACAGTCACACTTTTCAGTTTATACAGACAACTTTAGGGTATATTACAAGTGGGCCTAGCGGTTGTAAATAATATAGACACAACTACTGTGGGGTATTTTCATTACACTGACTAAATTCCCTTAACATCTCTTGATAAGTTATTTTCTCTCTCTGGCTGGAAGTCATCCATCCATCCATCCATCACACTTGATTTGTAAATCAACTCTCTCGGAAAAGACCATCTGAGTTTGATTTCCACCTGTGTACTAATAGTTCCCATATTAGCCTATATCCTAAAGATGAGATGCACTATAAACTTGAATATGCAAGTGTATGAAATGTGTTACATTTAAAGAATTCAGGTGTACTAGCTCAAACATGCAAATGTGTTTGAATCAAATAGTAAGCCTCATTTAAGTGAAAGACTCCAACGTGCCATCAAAACAGTGAGAATACGGTAAAGTTTTGGCAAGCCAAGTACAGAAGTAGACATTATTCCATTGTTCATGGAATTGTTTGAAGGGGAATTTTGTGTAAATCTCACCTCAATGTGAAAACAACAGCACAAGCATTGTGAATTATTTGCCATTAAAAAAATGAGTACACAAAGAATACAATTGATAAAGCTCCGGTTGTGTGAGTGACAAGGTGGTCAGGGTGCCAAAACCACACATTCTACTAAGTTATACTGGAATTTAGTTGATTTTTTGCTTTGTTTTGCAACAATGCAAACATGTAACATCAGGATAATACTGATAGTATGTAAAAAAAATGTTTTTTGTTTTTTCTCATGTTTTAAAACTTTGGCCGACTACTAATCTCTAAGTAAAGCAATCAGTGTTCATACAGCAGAACAGTGATTCTCAACCAAAGGTGCCTTGGTGAAACTATCCAATATTCAACTTAATTTGTCCCAAAACTATGATGTCTTAATTATAGACATATCTTTTGTTTGTTTATCTAAGCCAGGAACTACAGTAATGGGTAGAGCAATTAGTAAATGCTCCTGCACTCGACTGAGAAGTTACAAAACCTGTATATCCACCCGCTGCCATTCATAAAACAAAACAACTCAACTCAACTCTACTGTATTTATAGAGCACTTTCAAACAGCCATCGCTGCATACAAAGTGCTGTACATAAAGCAATTCAACATATACAACAAACAGTAAAGCAAATCGGTAATAAAGACGGTAAAAAGCACCAAACAGCAAAAGCAAGAACAAATCTAAGTCATGCTGAGTCAAATGCCAAAGAATACAAATGAGTTTTGAGGCGGGTTTTGAAGATGGACAGCGAGGAGGCTTGCCGAATGTTCAGTGGGAGGTCATTCCACAGAGAGGGACCAGCAACAGAAAAGGCTCGATCCCCTCAAGATGGGCAGCGAGGAGGCTTGCCGAATGTTCAGTGGGAGGTCATTCCAGAGAGAGGGACCAGCAACAGAAAAGGCTCGATCCCCTCTGAGCCTCCGTTTAGTTCTTGATACTTATAATAATGTCTGGTCCGCAGACCTGAGGCGCCGGGCAGGTGTGTAGGCGCGGATGAGCTCAGAGACAGTTTACCTGCAAGCATATCAGTTTTGAGGTGGCCAGATTTCATACTAAATCCATGTTTTTTGCTTTAATTTTTTTTCGGTTCCCATACTTTTTGCAACATTTTTGTAAGGTGGCGTGACAGGTGACGGTGAAGGTGATGTCGTATTCTGGAACCTTCTCACGGTCTAATGGCTCCGAAACAACTAACTTAAAATGGCTATCGGAGGACTCCCTCAGTTTAAAAGGCATATTGTGTGGAATGTGAATATCCACCACTCCATTATTACCTGAGTCCTTATCACTCACACTCACAACTGCTATCACAGTGTCTACAGGTATGTTTTCTTTAATCGGGCTTTGAAAGGACTTGATCGAAATTTCTGGGTGGTTGTCATTCATATCTGTCACCTGTATCGTCACCTTACACTGGCCAGATAAGGGGTTGAGCCCCTTATCACTTGCGATGACTTCCATTTCATAAGATTTCAAATCTTCATAATTAATCATCTCCTTCACTCTGATTTCACCATTTTCTTGATTTAAAGTAAACACATTCTGTGTTCTTTCTGATGTGTATAAACTATAAGAATAAAGCACATCTGAATTGGAGCCCTCATCTAAATCAGTGGCATTTAATTGAATCACCAGACTGCCAATGGGGGAGTTCTCCATCACTTCTACTAAGTATTTGTCTTTGTCAAATGATGGGGCGTTGTCATTGACATCCAAGACTCGAACAATGATGCTGGCCGTGCCCGTGCGTGTGGGAACTCCACCGTCCACCGCAGTGAGGATGAGATGATGAACAGCCTGCTGCTCTCTGTCCAGCACCTTTGTAAGAATTAAATCTGCAAATTTGGTGCCGTCTCTCCCAGTCTGAATTTCGATACTAAAATGTTGGCTCGAGCTCAGGTGGTAGTTTTGCACAGAATTGGCTCCAACATCGGGGTCCACTGCATTATTCAGGGAGAACCTCTCCCCAACCGGGCTTGACTCGGAGATGTCCAAATGCATGGTGCCTCTTCGAAAATGAGGAGCGTTATCATTAATATCCGTGACTTCCACTTCAATGTTAAACATCCGAATTGGATTCTCAATCGCTGCGTCTAATTTAATAAAACAGGACGTGGTCGTTTTCAAAGGACACAGTAACTCCCTGTCGATTCTCTCCAGAACAAAAAGCTCTCCTGTGTCCTTGTTGATCTCAAGATATTTTTTATTTGAGACAACATCGATGCGCATTTTCCTCTTGTTCAGCGTCCTCACGTCTAAACCCAAATCCGATGCCAAATTAGCAACTACGGAGCCTTCCTCCATCTCTTCGGGAACGGAGTAGTGCGTGACGGCCAACACGGTGTTCATTGTGGCACAAAGAAAAATGAACGCGCCAACATACCTTTCCCGTGAATGCCGAAAGGACGCACGGCTTCTGGTGGGGAACATTCTTTGTTTAAAATAATCAAACGTGATGTTTAGTCCAATCGGGTTTTTTTTCCGAGTCAGACGAAGGGGCGTTATTCTCCATCACACGTATGGTATAAAAGGACTGAGGGAAGTGTGGGACGTTGTCATTCACATCCAGCAGCTGCAAAGTCATGGTTTCGTTGTCACTTAAAGGAGGGGAGCCTCTGTCGGTGACGGTGAAGGTGATGTCGTATTCTGGAACCTTCTCACGGTCTAATGGCTCCGAAACAACTAACTTAAAATGGCTATCGGAGGACTCCCTCAGTTTAAAAGGCATATTGTGTGGAATGTGAATATCCACCACTCCATTATTGCCTGAGTCCTTATCACTCACACTCACAACTGCTATCACAGTGTCTACAGGTATGTTTTCTTTAATCGGGCTTTGAAAGGACTTGATCGAAATTTCTGGGTGGTTGTCATTCATATCTGTCACCTGTATCGTCACCTTACACTGGCCAGATAAGGGGTTGAGCCCCTTATCACTTGCGATGACTTCCATTTCATAAGATTTCAAATCTTCATAATTAATCATCTCCTTCACTCTGATTTCACCATTTTCTTGATTTAAAGTAAACACATTCTGTGTTCTTTCTGATGTGTATAAACTATAAGAATAAAGCACATCTGAATTGGAGCCCTCATCTAAATCAGTGGCATTTAATTGAATCACTAGACTGCCAATAGGGGAGTTCTCCATCACTTCTACCAAAACGCGCCAACATACCTTTCCCGTGAATGCCGAAAGGACGCACGGCTTCTGGTGGGGAACATTCTTTGTTTAAAATAATCAAACGTGATGTTTAGTCCAATCGGGTTTTTTTTTCTGAGTCAGACGAAAAACATTCTCCTGCAGGGTCGTTTTCCGTTCACTGATATTTGAAGCCCCTCGCCGTGCACCAATGGAATACGTTTTCAGAAATGACTTCATCACCAAGATTTATTTTTGGGCGAACAGCGACTTGATCCGCCCTTGGTGAACATCTGCAGTTTGTGATTATACAAGTTCAATATAATACAGTATTTTTAAACAGTAATACTGTATTTGTGAGAAACGTCAATTTACCGTTCAACTAAAAAGGCACGCTTTAAATTCAAGTAATTATTTTTGTGATCACTCACTGGAACGCAAGGCGGTTTGTGCATGCGGTCCTTTTTTTCCTCCAACATATTTTTGAGAATCAAACCCAATTACACGAATTGTATCAACTCAAAAGATCGAATCCCTCGTTTTGTGCATTTTGTTTTGCTTTGAAAGTGGAGAACTTTATTCAACGAGATGCGTACACAATGTTACTGTATTTGTGAGAAACGTCAATTTACCGTTCAAATAAAAAGTCACGCTTCAAATTCACGTAATTATTTTTGTGATCGCTCACTGGAACGCAAGGCGGTTTGTGCATGCCGTCCTTTTTTTTCCTCCAACATATTTTTGAGTATCAAATCCAATTACACGAATTGTATCAACTCAAAAGATCGAATCCCTCGTTTTGTGCATTTTGTTTTGCTTTGAATAGTGGAGAACTTTATTCAACGAGATGCGTACGCAATGTGTTTTACAAAAGTGGAGAGCCAAAATAAATCCTCTCCTTTCCCTCAACTTAATTCGTTTTAGGACCCGGGGGAAACCCGTTTCTGGGGGCGTGTGCCGCCGGACAGATCGTGAGGGTTGTGATTACCCAATCTGCATCTGCAACTAAATCTGCAGCAGAAGTTAGAGAGCAAAAACGTGGAAAAATACGGACCGTGGTCACGAAGACGTGAATTTCGAAAACAAAACACTTATCAGTGATCATTCTATTCCACAAAATGAAAGAATAAACGTTCTATATGCCATAACTCTTTCCCTCAGATTTTGTACCCAAGTCAATCCAAGAGTAAACTCAACGTCAAAAATAATTATCAGACACTGAATTACAAATACAAATGTTAAAAAAGTATTCTACCAATGTGTGGAATTAATGACAGATTAGTTCGTGACTTTAGATAACAGAGAGTCAGGTAACCCTCAAATGCAGTGAAGTGACATTGAGACACTCAACAATAAGGTCAAAAGAAATGCAACTTTTAACAGCAAGTCGTTGTTCTATTGTGTGGGGATCTTTGTTTGTTGTCAGATTTAGTTCCCTGGGCAGCTTGGGTTACAGGAGGCATGTGTCCCTGTGCACAAGCAGGGTAAAAAAACTCAAGAAGCGATCATAACTTTGGTTCTCAACTGAACACATCTTGTGTGAGTGCTTTGTTTGTGTAATATGAAGACACCCAAGTAATGTATTTTCATTATTTCGGAGAGGTTTTATGATTGATTGTCATTGTTTCTTTAGAATAACTGGGTATTTTATCCACTCATCCGTGATCCGAACCGCTGATCCTATTGGAAGTTTATTTGTTTAATTTCCACCCAAAAGGAATTCATAACTTGAGTAGTATTATAGAATGCACTATGCAATTGGTTTTCTTTTTTGATCATGTATTTGGGAGGGCAGGGTCTACCAAGACTGCATCAGGTATTGGCATTTATCAAGATTAATATGCAACTATTTTCCCAAAAGCAAACTTTGTCATATCGTGCATATTTCGTTGTTCTTCAGTATGTGCAGTGTGGATTTCTCTTTTCTGTAACCCGGCATGGATGCTCTAAATGTGGTTATATTGTTAGCATTTTAATGAGTAAAGTTTGTTGATTGAATTGCTCACGTCGAATCAGTGACCTTACTAGCGTGTGCATATTCCATGCAAAAAAATGGTTCTATCGGTCTAAGCTATTTGAAAATTGTAGAGGATAATAAAGGGTCAGTCATAGTTTAAAATAAAGGACAAGTTAGCGATTCATTCGCTCATCTTCATACCTGCAAGGTGGAAGGAGCTGAGTCACTAGTTTCAGACATGCCTGTGCTCCTGGGGATACTGGACACAATGTATCTGGAGCCCTTCGGCATGGGCTGCCTGACCACCAGCTTTCCTTTCCTGGTCTCTGCTAGGAACAGACTGTACCAGTAGGCATCGTTGGACACCAGAGTGGAATCTGCGATGGTGGAGTTCCTCTCGCTGATCACGCTGTTCCTGCAGGGAGGAGCCGCTTTGCTGGGCTTGACCTTCTGACACTTGAGCACGATGGTGACCAGGATGGTGATGAGCAGCAGGAAGGACACCGAGCCCAGACCGATGACCAAATACAGGTTGAGGTCCGAGAAGATGTCGTATTCCAGAGGCACCTCGGTCATGTCCGAGTAGGCCTTCACGGCCGTTTCCACCGTGGACAGCTTGATGGTGACTGTAGCGGAGAGAGCGGGATCCCCGTTGTCCTTGGCAACAACAATCAGTCTCTGGTGACGAGAATCTTTGAAGCTGAACATCCTCATGGTTCGGATCTCTCCGTTGTACTGGTCCAGACTGAACAAGGAGGCGTCGGTCACCTGCAGGAACTGGTAGGTGACGCGAGAGTTGTGCACGGAATCCACGTCCAAGGCTATCACTTTGGCCACCAGGGAGCCTTTATCTGTGGATCTGGGGATCTTCTCTTCCACCACAGAGCCGTGCGCTCGCCACGGAGAGACGATAACTGGGGCGTTGTCATTCTGATCCACGATGATGATGTGGACGGTCACGTTGCTGCTGAGCGGAGGAGAGCCAGAGTCTCTGGCCTCGATGTGGAAGAGGAAGTCCTTCTCCATCTCATAGTCAAAAGTCTTGAGTGCGTAAAGGTTGCCGTTCTCTGGATTGATGGAGAAGAGCATGGACATGGAGGTGTTGGCTATCTCCTTCTCCAGGATGAAGTACACTAGGTACTGGTTCTCATGGAGGTCGGGGTCAAACGCACTGAGGGAGCTCAGCAAGGCGCCAGGGGCGTTATTCTCCATCACACGTATGGTATAAAAGGACTGAGGGAAGTGTGGGACGTTGTCATTCACATCCAGCAGCTGCAAAGTCATGGTTTCGTTGTCACTTAAAGGAGGGGAGCCTCTGTCGGTGACGGTGAAGGTGATGTCGTATTCTGGAACCTTCTCACGGTCTAATGGCTCCGAAACAACTAATTTATAAAAGTTATCGGGCGACTCTGTCAGTTTAAAAGGCATGTTATTTGGAATGCGAAGATCCACCACTCCATTATTGCCTGAGTCCTTGTCACTCACACTGACCACTGCTATCACAGTGTCGACATCAATGTTTTCGCTGACTGGACTTTGAAAAGATTTAATGGATATTTCTGGGTGGTTGTCATTCATGTCCTCGATTTGAATTTTGACCGTACATTGTCCTGATAAACTATTGACACCTCTGTCTGCTGCTATAACTTCCATATCATAAATCCTAAAATCCTCATAGTTCAACATTCCTTTCACAGTAATCTCACCAGTAGATGGATTTAAATTAAACGTTTCTTGTGCTTTCTCTGGTGTATATAAACTATATGAGTATGTTAAATCAGAATTTGAGCCCTCATCCAAATCAGTAGCATTTAAATCAACAACAAGGCTTCCAATGGGGGAATTTTCCATAATTTTAACACTGTAAATAGTGTTATCAAAGACAGGGGCGTTATCATTATTGTCTAAAACATGAACAATAATACTCGCTGTGCCAGAACGCGGAGGTGTACCGCCATCTACTGCCGTTAATATTAAATTGTGCACAGCCTGCTCCTCTCGGTCTAAAACCTTATTCAATATCAAATCTGCGAGTTTTGTTCCCTCCCTCCCCGTCTGAACCTCAATGTTAAAATGTTCACTTTCACTCAGATGATATGTTTTCACTGTATTGCTGCCTACATCTGGATCGACTGCATTGCTCAGAGAGAATCGCTCCCCTTTCGGTGTCGACTCGGACACATCCAAATGAAAGGCGCCTCTCCGAAATTGAGGGGCGTTGTCGTTCATATCCATTATTTCGACCTCAATGTTAAAAATTCTTAACGGGTTCTCCAGGATCACCTCAAGTCTCAGATAACAAGAGGCCGACGACTTTGTCGTGCAAACATGTTCCCTATCTATCTTCTCAACGATATACAGCTCCCCGGTGTCTTTGTTGACGTCCAGATATTTTTTGTTTGAAATAATGTCCAAACGCATCTTCCGCCGATTCAGTGTTTTGACATCCAATCCCAGGTCGGTGGCAAGGTTAGCAACAACGGATCCCTCCTTCATTTCCTCAGGTATGGAATAATGGGTCACGGAGGTGGATATTTGAGTAACGAAAGAGAGAAGAATAACAATGACGAACAGCGCGTACCTTTGCCGTGGCTGCATCACTCCGACGCACTTCATTGTTCTCTCGTGGGCTCACTGCACTTTGTCCCAGTGTGCGTTTGTCCGGTCCGATTTCGGCGTAAAATAGTCCAGAATACGTTTTAGCAAATGTATTCCAGATGTTAATCGTCAGAAAAAAATGACCGCATTGAGGGGAGTTGATTCCAGCACTGCCAAGTGGTCCAGTTTATTCAGAACCGCCCAATGACGAGAGTCGATGATGAGGATGTGAACGTTTGGGCTCTCGTTGAAATACAAAAAACAGCGCCACCATAACCTACTGGTTTTTTTATATATCCTATTTCACGACCCAAGCTGAAACATTTTACATGTTTTTTTCTGTATAGATTGACTATGTCAATGACCTATTTGTGTTTTTTTTAATGTTGTTTTTGTTTCATTTTTTTCCCCCATGGTTCATTGTCAAATTGTACGTTCGATTTTATTTAGATAAAGCACTTGGACTTGCCACTGCTTTTAAATTCCTCCAGGAACACAAATGAGATGAGCTGAGAGTGACTGAGTCGTATAAAAAAAATATTTTTTGAAACCAATCAGGACAGATATGAACCAACTCATTCCTACCACGTGGTGATACCGTGATAAAGATGTGGTTTATCACCAAAAGACACTAATTGGCACAATGAGATGAGTAAAAGGCTGAAAGTCAATGTTGTGCCCTTGGGCTGCAAGGCAAGACTCTCCCATATTCTCCTCAAGCCAGAAAATACGATTGCATGGGTGTCACTTATATACTGTGTCCTATTTTCACATATTTGATCCAGTAGTTTCATGTGGAAGTCACTGATCAAGTGTGAGTCCCCAAAAAAATGTTTTTACTCGCCACCTGAGTAAGACAGTATGTTGAAGTGCCACAATAAACCACATAATTCTTATAAAGTGTCAGTAAAATACCACTGACCAAACATATGCGCTTGAAGAAATTAGGTTTGTTTGCCAATGTCAACATTTACCAGGGACAATAGTTACAGATGAAGGCACTTCGTTGACCTGTCTCAGAAATGAATCTGCTGCTCCATGTACGAATTATTACACTCAAAACTCATCCACTTTGATGCTTTGTATTTCAAGTGGAATTATATTAAACTATCACTATACGCGATACAACTGTTTGCATGATACTGTTACGAGTAGAGCTGATTGTTCACGGGCTTGCGCAGACTTAATCCCCAAGTTCCCCTTCAACCCTCACTGATAGCACATCTTTATGATTTTTGCAATGAATTGTGTCTGCTGTAGATGTACTGCTGTGCATCATGTCACAAGTAAAGTGAAAAGAATTCAATTTCAAGCATTGACAAACTGATTTTTTTTTTCTGAAATTTGGGGCATTATTAAAACGAACACAAACACAGCTGTTTTTATTTAAAAGTCCCATTTTGTGCAATGTAAAAACTGTATATGATCATCAAAACTTTGAGGGGCATTTTGAATTTTTTGATATTAGTGAATGCATTTGAGAAATTAGCCTACATCCTGTTACAGATTTTCGTTGTGTAGTAACCATGGAGTCATTTCAGAGTTACTGCCCAAATTAAATAGAGAGTCCACAAAATCTGCATAAATTAGACCAAGATGATCAATAAACTACAAAAACATAGAATTAACTTTTAATTTGTGGAATGCTGCTTTGCTGCAGTCCAGCTAGCATACGTCCATATATGTCTCTGTCGTGAGGCTGAAAGGCTTCCGCAAAAGAAACAAGAGAGCAGGGATCACCAACTCATGTCCTCGAGGGACCTTATCCTGCATGTTTTAGAAGTTCCCCTCCTCCAACACACCTGATTCAAATGGTTAAGATTATCATCAAGCTCTGCAGAAACCCGATCACGATCATGACCATTTCAATCAAGTGTGCTGGGGGAGAGAAATTTCAAAAACATGTAGGTTAGAGGCTCGCGAGGACTGGAGTGGCTGACCCCAGCATTGGAGGTTCCTCGATTATAGCTCCACAGCGGAGGTTCCTCGAGACCTAATCCACACTCCTTCATGCTAATTTAAAAGAATAGATGTGCTCCTTAAAATGGCAGCACAAGAATAAGTTTTGCGGTGCTGTCACAGTATCGAGGAGCAGGGAGCTAGAAATGTTGCAATTCAGAGACATGAAATCCACTCAAAGTCTCTGCTGCCCTCCACAGAAGCAAAGTTTTCAAAGTGACTAATTTATATGAAGCATGACGAAATCAACGGCGTGAGACACACAGCCAGAGGAGGCAGAACATTCATTGCTTCACATTCAACCAATGACCGACAAAAAGAACAGCTACACTGGAGAAAAGTCTGTATACCCCTGTTCAAATGTCACGGTAAGAGACCAAGATAAATAATCCCAAAACTTCTCCACCACTTGTGACACCAATAATATGGACAACACATTTATTTAAAAATAAATAAAAGAAATGCTCCACAGCTGTTCTAGGAGTCTTACACAACTTGTAATTAACAGAAATTCCTGCATCTCCTTCAAGATTGCTGTTGGGCTCTTGGCAGCCTCCTTGATGAAACAATTCAGAGGTATGTCCAGTTCTAAGTGTTTAGCATTATTTTCCCAATTCATTGTGACGATACTTTCATAGTGTTCCGTGGTATATTTAATGTCTTGGAAATTATTTGTACCCTTCTCTTAACTGATATGTTTGAACAATGAAATTTTACACTGAAAGCTCTCTGCGAACCATGGATTATGCTGAAAATATGGCTAAAAATGTCAGAAAAAGCCGACTAGAACATCTGAACTTCATTTGGGGTTGATCAGATGCACTAAAAATGAGAGCAGGTATGGGCTGACTCCTATTTGATGTATGTGAAGCTCTATAAATACACTGACAAATCATATGCACTTGACTCATACCTGCAGAGTGGAAGGAGCGGAGTCGCTGGTCTCAGACATGCCTGTGCTCCTGGGGATACTGGACACAATGTATCTGGAGCCCTTTGGCATGGGCTGCCTGACCACCAGCTTTCCTTTCCTGGTCTCTGCTAGGAACAGACTGTACCAGTAGGCATCGTTGGACACCAGAGTGGAATCTGCGATGGTGGAGTTCCTCTCGCTGATCACGCTGTTCCTGCAGGGAGGAGCCGCTTTGCTGGGCTTGACCTTCTGACACTTGAGCACGATGGTGACCAGGATGGTGATGAGCAGCAGGAAGGACACCGAGCCCAGACCGATGACCAAATACAGGTTGAGGTCAGAGAAAATATCGTATTCCAGAGGCACCTCGGTCATGTCCGAGTAGGCCTTCACGGCCGTTTCCACCGTGGACAGCTTGATGGTGACTGTAGCAGAGAGAGCGGGATCCCCGTTGTCCTTAGCAACAACAACCAGTCTCTGGTGACGAGAATCTTTGTAGCTGAACATCCTCATGGTGCGGATCTCTCCGTTGTACTGGTCTAGACTGAACAAGGAGGCGTCGGTCACCTGCAGGAACTGGTAGGTGACGCGAGAGTTGTGCACGGAATCCACGTCCAAGGCTATCACCTTGGCCACCAGGGAGCCTTTATCTGTGGATCTGGGGATCTTCTCTTCCACCACAGAGCCGTGCGCTCGCCACGGAGAGACGATAACTGGGGCGTTGTCATTCTGATCCACGATGATGATGTGGACGGTCACGTTGCTGCTCAGCGGAGGAGAGCCAGAGTCTCTGGCCTCAATGTGGAAAAGGAAGTCCTTCTCCATCTCGTAGTCAAAAGTCTTGAGTGCGTAAAGGTTGCCGTTCTCTGGATTGATGGAGAACAGCATGGACATGGAGGTGTTGGCTATCTCCTTCTCCAGGATGAAATACACAAGGTACTGGTTCTCATGGAGGTCGGGGTCAAACGCACTGAGGGAGCTGAGCAAGGCGCCTGGGGCGTTATTCTCCATCACACGTATGGTATAAAAGGACTGAGGGAAGTGTGGGACGTTGTCATTCACATCCAGCAGCTGCAAAGTCATGGTTTCGTTGTCACTTAAAGGAGGGGAGCCTCTGTCGGTGACGGTGAAGGTGATGTCGTATTCTGGAACCTTTTCACGGTCTAATGGCTCCGAAACAACTAATTTATAAAAGTTATCAGGGGACTCCCTCAGTTTAAAAGGCATGTTATTTGGAATGCGAAGATCCACCACTCCATTATTGCCTGAGTCCTTGTCACTCACACTGACCACTGCTATCACAGTGTCGACATCAATGTTTTCGCTGACTGGACTTTGAAAAGATTTAATGGATATTTCTGGGTGGTTGTCATTCATGTCCTCGATTTGAATTTTGATCGTACATTGTCCTGATAAACTATTGACGCCTCTGTCTGCTGCTATAACCTCCATATCATAAATCTTGAAATCTTCATAATTTAACATTCCTTTCACAGTGATCTCACCTGTAGATGGATTCAAATTAAACGTTTCTTGTGCTTTCTCTGGTGTATATAAACTATATGAGTATGTTAAATCAGAATTTGAACCCTCATCCAAGTCAGTCGCATTTAAATCAATAACAAGGCTTCCAATGGGGGAATTTTCCATTACTTTAACACTGTAAATAGTGTTGTCAAAGACAGGGGCGTTGTCATTATTGTCTAAAACATGAACAATAATACTCGCTGTGCCTGAACGCGGAGGTGTACCGCCATCTACTGCTGTTAATATTAAATTGTGCACAGCCTGCTCCTCTCGGTCTAAAACTTTATTCAATATCAAATCGGCAATTTTCCTTCCTTCCCTCCCCGTCTGAACCTCAATTTTAAAATGTTCACTTTCACTGAGATGATACGTTTTAACTGTGTTACTGCCAACATCCGGATCGACTGCATTGCTGAGAGAGAATCTCTCACCCTTTGGTGTCGATTCGGATATATCCAAATGAAAGGCGTCTCTCCTAAATTGAGGGGCGTTGTCATTCATGTCCATTATTTCAACTTCGATGTTAAAAATTCTTAACGGGTTTTCCAGGATCATCTCTAGCCCGAGATAACAAGAACCTGGAGATTTTGTTGGGCAGATGTGTTCCCTGTCAATCTTCTCAACGATGTACAGCTCCCCGGTGTCTTTGTTCACGTCCAGATATTTTTTGTTTGAAATAATGTCCAACCGCATCTTCCTTTGGATCAGTGTTTTAACGTCCAGTCCGAGATCGCTGGCAAGGTTGGCAACCACGGATCCCTCCTTCATTTCCTCAGGTATGGAATAATGGGTCACGGAGGTGGATATTTGATTAACAGACCAGAGAAGAATAACAACAAGGAACAGCACGTACCTTTGCCGTGACTGCGTAATTGCAGCGGAGCTCATTGTTCTCATGTGCGCTCGCTGCACCCCAGTCCAGATCCAAATGCGTGTTTTTTCCAATCCAACTTCGCCGCACAATATTGCCCAAAACGCGAATTTGCAAATTTACTCCAGATAATACTCGACAGAATCAATGACCGCATCGGCGCAGTCTCGTTTCATCAATGCAAAGTGGTCCAGTTTGTTCAAGAACCGCCCTATGACGAGATCGATGATGACGACAGGAATGGGCTCTCATTTGAATATTATCACAAACAGCGCCACCATACTATTGTGTCGATCGTATCACGACGCGCGCTGAATTCTTTAAATATATCGTTTCTGTATAAATTGATTAAATTAACGCTCCTGTCAAAATATATTTCCACCACGAGGGTCAGCTATGCTACTCCTACATTCCTCCCACGGTGGTAGCGTGGCAAGCAATACGATCTATTACCAAAAGACACTGAAAGACACGTAGAAATGTGGAAATGACTAAAATTAAGTGAGTTGGCCTTGAGCATGACACTAAACTCCCCTACACTTTTCTCAGGCCAGAATATAGGCTATAAATTGATTTGGGGTTCCATTCATATCACTCAAAAAAGAGGCTGTTGTAGTGACTTCTATGTACATAATTCACCACCAACTGCAAATGTGTGAATGCAATGTTCACACTGTCAAATTCACTTTTAAAAGAAAGCATGGCCATTGGTTGCACGTGTAAAAATCAGGTTTCACAACAATAATATTATTTTATTTTCTCCAACATTTATGATTTTAATGCGTGCAACCAGTGTTGCAATGCCCCCCTCCCCATTGTAAATCCAATAGACTCTTTCATTTACTGAGTTTTGACTTTTGTATTATTAGTTTAATGAGGTCAATGATAAAGTTTGCATGCAGAAAAATAAAAAGCTAGGTCAAAATCACGGTAAATTCATTTGAAAAAGTAAGAGTGTATGATAATTTTCTTGGAGTGGTAATGGATACGAAACGACGCTGGAAGCCAAATAATGGTTAAAGCAACATGTTAAGCCATCGCTGATAAAACCAAGCTGCTTCTGTCATTTATGATTTAGTGTCTGGCGATGTGGGGTAACAATGACAGAAAAAAAACAATCATCCAATTTTTTTGTTACAAAATATAGCGACAAATTAATTAATTAAACTACAAAGAACCAACCATACACCGTCTATCATTTTCAAGACTGTCAAATTGTGTGACATAGTTGGATTTCAAATAGCACAGATAGTGTACACCATACAGAATGATTTACTTTGCCACAGTACACAGGAACTATTTGAAATCAGAGAGAGTTGTTATGATCTGCGGGAACAGATATTTAAAAAAAAAATCAAGCACAAATAGAAAATAAAGATGTGTCTATGATGGTCACTGTAAGAGTTGTTGATTTCTGAATGTTGATGAAATTGCCTGATAAATATTTGGTCACTTAATTTGTTCAAAAATATATATAAAAGTATTGAGAAAAAAAATGTGTGAATCAGGTAAGACACATTTTGAAAATGATGAAACATCTGCCTGTGTTATCTCAGTTGCTGTGATGAAATTGTGTCATGTTTTTCCATCCAACCATTATGCCGCTTATCCTCACGGGAGTTGCGGGCATGTCGGAGCCTATCCCAATCCATCTTTGGACAGGAGGTGGTGTACACCGTGAACTACTTGCCAGCCGATCGTAGGGCAAACATCAACAAAAACAACCATTCACACTCACAATCACGCTTTTAGACAATTTAGAGTGTCCAATTAACCTACCGTGCAAGTTTTTGGAATGTGGGAGGAAACCAAAGTACCCGGAGAAAACCCACGCAGGCATGGGGGAGAACATGCAAACTCATACCTGTCAACTTTTCGGAGCGCCAACCTGTATAAACTACCAAAAAAATCCTTATCACATACCAAAGCATTTTATATGTCAAAATAACGGCAGAAAAAAACCCACGGAATATGAATGATATATTTGTTTCCTTGTAGAACTTGCTTGTACACTACCGAAGTATGCAATGAATACTCTGCTGTTTTCAACTAGGAACCACGTGATTTACTGGAAAGTTACCGGAAATGAAAGCATTCGAGTAGACTAGCACCATTCTGGGCAAAAGCAAACGGAACTACCTGTTAGGGGAAAAAAAAAAAAAAAAAATGGAAATTTTCAGAATCCGTATGATTTGTGCGATATGGCCATATACGTAAGATTCACCACAAAATCCGTATGAACTATGGCTAAACCGTATGAGTTGATAGGTATGCAAACTCCACACAGGAAGCACGGAGCGTGGAATTGAACCCTGAATCTCTGCACTGTGAGGCAGACACGCTAACCAGTCGATCGCTGTGCTGCCCTGTTTAGATTGTATTTTTTTTTTCATATATGTTTGAAATTTTGTTCAGTTTGGAGCCCTGAAGGTTGTCTGACTTGCTAAAGGGCTGTTTTTGTTTCAAAGGTATATAAAAGTTTATATATATGTTGAGTTTAAGAACAAGATGAATGTACACATTTATATGTGGGCATGTAATTAGGGTACATTTATATAAGCATATATAAACCTATTGGTGTATTGTTTCAATATATCCTATGTCAAAATTATGTGGAGAAAAAGAGGTAAGAAGAGGTACATTGTTTTTTATTATTTCATCCTCATCCTTTTTTAACACAAAGACTGTGCAGAAGGATGAAACATATGACGGTTCTCTTCAATGTTTTTTTGTTTACTATTTTCTTTCTTCCTTTCTCATAGCTGTCCTTTCTGTTGATGTTTGTATGTTCAGATAAAGCAGTCATTCAATTTATCACTCACGTAGAAGACATTGGTAAATAATAATCTTAAAAAGTCATGTTAGGAAGCCGGTATAGTGACACTCTAAAATAAAGCAAGAAATCCTCATTACATTTGAGTAAGTATGTCACCAAACAAACGCAGACGCACTTGAGTCATACCTGCAAGGTAGAAGGAGCCGAGTCACTAGTTTCAGACATGCCTGTGCTCCTGGGGATACTGGACACAATGTATCTGGAGCCCTTCGGCATGGGCTGCCTGACCACCAGCTTTCCTTTCCTGGTCTCTGCTAGGAACAGACTGTACCAGTAGGCATCGTTGGACACCAGAGTGGAATCTGCGATGGTGGAATTCCTCTCACTGATCACGCTGTTCCTGCAGGGAGGAGCCGCTTTGCTGGGCTTGACCTTCTGACACTTGAGCACGATGGTGACCAGGATGGTGATGAGCAGCAGGAAGGACACCGAGCCCAGACCGATGACCAAATACAGGTTGAGGTCCGAGAAGATGTCGTATTCCAGAGGCACCTCGGTCATGTCCGAGTAGGCCTTCACGGCCGTTTCCACCGTGGACAGCTTGATGGTGACTGTAGCGGAGAGAGCAGGATCTCCGTTGTCCTTGGCAACAACAATCAGTCTCTGGTGACGAGAATCTTTGTAGCTGAACATCCTCATGGTGCGGATCTCTCCGTTGTACTGGTCTAGACTGAACAAGGAGGCGTCGGTCACCTGCAGGAACTGGTAGGTGACGCGAGAGTTGTGCACGGAATCCACGTCCAAGGCTATCACCTTGGCCACCAGGGAGCCTTTATCTGTGGATCTGGGGATCTTCTCCTCCACCACGGAGCCGTGCGCTCGCCAAGGAGAGACGATAACCGGGGCGTTGTCATTCTGATCCACGATGATGATGTGGACAGTCACGTTGCTGCTGAGCGGAGGAGAGCCAGAGTCTCTGGCCTCGATGTGGAAGAGGAAGTCCTTCTCCATCTCATAGTCAAAAGTCTTGAGTGCGTAAAGGTTGCCGTTCTCTGGATTGATGGAGAAGAGCATGGACATGGAGGTGTTGGCTATCTCCTTCTCCAGGATGAAGTACACGAGGTACTGGTTCTCATGGAGGTCGGGGTCAAACGCACTGAGGGAGCTCAGCAAGGCGCCTGGGGCGTTATTCTCCATCACACGTATGGTATAAAAGGACTGAGGGAAGTGTGGGACGTTGTCATTCACATCCAGCAGCTGTAAAGTCATGGTTTCGTTGTCACTTAAAGGAGGGGAGCCTCTGTCGGTGACGGTGAAGGTGATGTCGTATTCTGGAACTTTCTCACGGTCTAATGGCTCCGAAACAACTAATTTATAAAAGTTATCAGGGGACTCCCTCAGTTTAAAAGGCATGTTATTTGGAATGCGAAGATCCACCACTCCATTATTGCCTGAGTCCTTGTCACTCACACTGACCACTGCTATCACAGTGTCGACATCAACGTTTTCGCTGACTGGACTTTGAAAAGATTTAATGGATATTTCTGGGTGGTTGTCATTCATGTCCTCGATTTGAATTTTGATCGTACATTGTCCGGATAAACTATTGACGCCTCTGTCTGCTGCTATCACCTCCATATCATAAATCCTGAAATCTTCATAATTCAACATTCCTTTAACAGTAATCTCACCTGTAGAAGGATTCAAATTAAATGTTTCTTGTGTTTTCTCTGGTGTATACAAACTATATGAATATGATAGATCCGAATTTGAGCCCTCATCCAAGTCAGTCGCATTTAAATCAATAACAAGGCTTCCAATGGGGGAATTTTCCATTATTTTCACACTGTAAATTGACTTGTCAAACAGAGGAGCATTATCATTCGTGTCTAATACTTGAACAATAATTTTGGCAGTCCCAGAACGAGCAGGTTTACCGCCATCTATTGCTGTTAGCATTAAATTGTGCACAGCCTGCTCCTCTCGGTCTAATGTCTCTTTCAAAATTAATTCAGCAAATTTGGATCCATCTCTTCCAGTCTGAACTTCAATGCCAAAATGCTGACTTTCACTCAGATGATATGTTTTTACTGTGTTACTTCCAACATCCGGATCGACTGCATTGCTAAGAGAGAATCTCTCTCCTTTAGGAGTAGATTCAGATATGTCCAGATGGATTACGTTTCTACGAAATTGAGGGGCGTTGTCGTTAATGTCCATTATTTCCACCTCGATGTTAAATATGCGCACAGGATTTTCCAAAATCACCTCCAGTTTCAGATAACAAGAAGCAGATGATTTAGTTGGACAAAGGATTTCCCTGTCAATTTTCTCCACAATATAAAGCTCACCAGTCTCTTTTTTCACGTCCAGATATCGCTTATTTGCAATAATATCGAGCCGCATCTTCCTCTTGTTGAGCGTTTTTACATCCAAACTCAGATCGTTGGCAATGTTGGCAACTACTGATCCTTCCTTCATTTCTTCAGGAATGGAATAATGTGTGACTGAAGCCGGTGCCCGATGAACAAAGGAAAAAAACACAAAGAGCAGCACGTACCTCTTCAAAGAACACGCTTGTAAAACGGACCCCCTTGTTGTTGTTTGCCGGTCCATTCTATTTCGGCTCGGACACAACTACTTGGAATCCAAACGATGATTTAACTCCTCTAACGATCTTGAGCTCCAATATTGTCATACGAGTTTCACCCTGCTAAACTGCGTGAAGACAATTTGTTGGGCGTGATATCAGTGAACGACTGTGCGGTATTTTCCAATCTGCCCTGACAGCAACGCGTCACTGTCATGACGTCTGGGTGATTTTGTTGGTCAAACAGCGCCTCCCTCTGTTTTCCCACCACTCAACAGACAGGAAAAGTCAGATAGGTTGGATAAAACTGTTTTTAGAATTCTAATTGTGACAATACCCTGATAAAATTCCATATTATAGATTTGTAAAAAATTATTTGTGACTTTATTGACAACTGCGGCTGTAAATACATTTTCACTTCATAAATTTGTAAGCTTTTAAGTAAATAACTCATACCTGCAGAGTGGAAGGAGCGGAGTCGCTGGTCTCAGACATGCCTGTGCTCCTGGGAATACTGGACACAATGTATCTGGAGCCCTTCGGCATGGGCTGCCTGACCACCAGCTTTCCTTTCCTGGTCTCTGCTAGGAACAGACTGTACCAGTAGGCATCGTTGGACACCAGAGTGGAATCTGCGATGGTGGAGTTCCTCTCGCTGATCACGCTGTTCCTGCAGGGAGGAGCTGCTTTGCTGGGCTTGACCTTCTGACACTTGAGCACAATGGTGACCAGGATGGTGATGAGCAGCAGGAAGGACACCGAGCCCAGACCGATGACCAAATACAGGTTGAGGTCAGAGAAAATATCGTATTCCAGAGGCACCTCGGTCATGTCCGAGTAGGCCTTCACGGCCGTTTCCACCGTGGACAGCTTGATGGTGACTGTAGCAGAGAGAGCGGGATCCCCGTTGTCCTTAGCAACAACAACCAGTCTCTGGTGACGAGAATCTTTGTAGCTGAACATCCTCATGGTGCGGATCTCTCCGCTGTACTGGTCTAGACTGAACAAGGAGGCGTCGGTCACCTGCAGGAACTGGTAGGTGACGCGAGAGTTGTGCACGGAATCCACGTCCAAGGCTATCACCTTGGCTACCAGGGAGCCTTTATCTGTGGATCTGGGGATCTTCTCCTCCACCACGGAGCCGTGCGCTCGCCAAGGAGAGACGATAACCGGGGCGTTGTCATTCTGATCCACGATGATGATGTGGACGGTCACGTTGCTGCTGAGCGGAGGAGAGCCAGAGTCTCTGGCCTCGATGTGGAAGAGGAAGTCCTTCTCCATCTCATAGTCAAAAGTCTTGAGTGCGTAAAGGTTGCCGTTCTCTGGATTGATGGAGAACAGCATGGACATGGAGGTGTTGGCAATCTCCTTCTCCAGGATGAAGTACACGAGGTACTGGTTCTCATGGAGGTCGGGGTCAAACGCACTGAGGGAGCTCAGCAAGGCGCCAGGGGCGTTATTCTCCATCACACGTATGGTATAAAAGGACTGAGGGAAGTGTGGGACGTTGTCATTCACATCCAGCAGCTGCAAAGTCATGGTTTCATTGTCACTTAAAGGAGGGGAGCCTCTGTCGGTGACGGTGAAGGTGATGTCGTATTCTGGAACCTTTTCACGGTCTAATGGCTCCGAAACAACTAATTTATAAAAGTTATCAGGGGACTCCCTCAGTTTAAAAGGCATGTTATTTGGAATGCGAAGATCCACCACTCCATTATTGCCTGAGTCCTTGTCACTTACACTGACCACTGCTATCACAGTGTCGACATCAATGTTTTCGCTGACTGGACTTTGAAAAGATTTAATGGATATTTCTGGGTGGTTGTCATTCATGTCCTCGATTTGAATTTTGATCGTACATTGACCTGACAAACTATTGATGCCTCTGTCTGCTGCTATCACCTCCATATCATAAATATTAAAATCTTCATAGTTCAGCATTCCTTTAACAGTTATCTCACCAGTAGAAGGATTTAAATAAAATGTTTCTTGTGTTTTCTCGGGTGTATATAAACTATATGAATATGATAAATCCGAATTTGAGCCCTCATCCAAGTCAGTGGCATTTAAATCAATAACAAGGCTTCCAATCGGAGAATTTTCCGTTATTTTGACATTGTATATAGATTTATCAAACAAAGGCGCATTGTCGTTGGTATCTAAAACATGAACAATAATACTGACAGTGCCAGAACGCGGAGGTTTACCGCCATCTACTGCCGTTAGTATTAAATTGTGCATTTCCTGCTGCTCCCTGTCTAATGCCTTCTTCAATATTAAATCTGCAAATTTGGATCCATCTCGACCCGTCTGAACCTCTATATTAAAATGCTCGCTTTCACTCAAATGATACGTACTCACCGAATTGCTCCCTACATCAGGATCGACTGCATTACTTAAAGAGAATCTCTCCCCTGCCGAAGTGGACTCGGATAAATCCAAATGAATGGCGTCTCGTCTGAACTGCGGGGCGTTGTCATTCATGTCTAGTATTTCCAACTCTATGTTAAAAATACGCAGTGGGTTTTCCAGCGTCACCTCCAGTTTGAGATAGCATGATGATGTCCATTTAGTGGTGCAAATGTGTTCTCTGTCAATCTTCTCCGCAATATACAGTTCTCCAGTCTCTTTGTTCACGTCCAAATATTTTTTGTTTGCGATGATGTCGACACGCATTTTTCTTCTAATCAGACTTGTGACGTCCACGCTGAGATCGTTCGCCAGGTTGGCAACAACGGATCCTTCTTTAAGCTCCTCGGGGATGGAATAATGAGTCACGGAAGCCAAAACGTGAGCCATGAAAAGCAACACAATGAGATTCACGTACCTTTTGTGTGGTCTCATTGTCTCATACAAGTCCATTATTTCCAATTCACGGCACGCTATACTGAAAGTGATCAAATTGGTCTTACTTTTACCGCAAGATGTGAATCCAAAAACAGTAAGAACTGGTTGAATCCGAAAGAGTCAAAAACGCGTGGCCGTTTCCCGTGTGGGTTTCAGCACCACGGAGCTGTCCCCTTTCTTCCCCTTACCTCCTCTGGATGAAAGCGCGAGTTGCCCGCCGTTGATGCATTTGGGACATTTGTAGGATGGCTCACAACAACAAGGACCGACAGCGCCACCAACTGTCTTTATTTATAATGTTTAACACGAAGCAGTTGTTAAATTCATAATTTTTACTGCACTGAAAATGTTCCATAAATTAATTAGGTTATATTTTCAGTGGGTCATTCCTGTTTTTTCTTTTCTTTTCTTTTCTTTTCTTTTCTTTTCTCTCAGTCTTTTTTTAAAGAATCAACAGTTCCATGCTTGCTCTTAAAATACATTTTATTTGCTGTGATTTATGGTCTCACCAATTGCATCACACTTGCATTTTGGAGATGGTGAATATTTTATATAATGATAACACTAATCCTAATAATAATACTACTATACTAATCATGCTTATGATTATCATTATTATTATTATTATTAGTAGTAGTAGTAGTAGTAGTAGTAGTAGTAGTCGTATTATATTGCAATCATTATTATTATTAATAATAATATTCACTCTTTTTCTGTACCACTTGTCAGGGTTAGAGGGGAGCTGGAGCCTATTACATACGGTGAAAGGCAGATTACACTGTGGATTAGTGACCAGTCCACATACAGGATATCGAGACAGACAACCATTTGCACTCACATTCACACCATCACTGAGTGAGAAATGACCCCGTGCCTGTACGGAAGTCAGGAAAAACTTACGCTACGCATTGAGCATCTACCACTACTCGTAGTCATAGCCACCAGGAGTAGAAGAAGGAATAGAAAGAGTACTAATGTTGTTGTTGCTGCTGGTTTGAGTGTTTGTGTCATATTTCTTCATTCGCATGAAGTAGAAATTCTGTTTCTGGATTGAAAAAAAAACGTGTTTGTCTACCCATTAAGATTGTTGATAAGTTTAAACAATACTTGAGAAGATGAAAATTAACCTACCTGCAGAGTGGAAGGAGCAGAGTCGCTGGTCTCAGACATGCCTGTGCTCCTGGGAATACTGGACACAATGTATCTGGAGCCCTTCGGCATGGGCTGCCTAACCACCAGCTTTCCTTTCCTGGTCTCTGCTAGGAACAGACTGTACCAGTAGGCATCGTTGGACACCAGAGTGGAATCTGCGATGGTGGAGTTCCTCTCGCTGATCACGCTGTTCCTGCAGGGAGGAGCCGCTTTGCTAGGCTTGACCTTCTGACACTTGAGCACGATGGTGACCAGGATGGTGATGAGCAGCAGGAAGGACACCGAGCCCAGACCGATGACCAAATACAGGTTGAGGTCCGAGAAGATGTCGTATTCCAGAGGCACCTCGGTCATGTCCGAGTAGGCCTTCACGGACGTTTCCACCGTGGACAGCTTGATGGTGACTGTAGCGGAGAGAGCGGGATCCCCGTTGTCCTTGGCAACAACAATCAGTCTCTGGTGACGAGAATCTTTGAAGCTGAACATCCTCATGGTTCGGATCTCTCCGTTGTACTGGTCCAGACTGAACAAGGAGGCGTCGGTCACCTGCAGGAACTGGTAGGTGACGCGAGAGTTGTGCACGGAATCCACGTCCAAGGCTATCACTTTGGCCACCAGGGAGCCTTTATCTGTGGATCTGGGGATCTTCTCCTCCACCACGGAGCCGTGCGCTCGCCAAGGAGAGACGATAACCGGGGCGTTGTCATTCTGATCCACGATGATGATGTGGACAGTCACGTTGCTGCTGAGCGGAGAAGAGCCAGAGTCTCTGGCCTCGATGTGGAAGAGGAAGTCCTTCTCCATCTCATAGTCAAAAGTCTTGAGTGCGTAAAGGTTGCCGTTCTCTGGATTGATGGAGAAGAGCATGGACATGGAGGTGTTGGCTATCTCCTTCTCCAGGATGAAGTACACGAGGTACTGGTTCTCATGGAGGTCGGGGTCAAACGCACTGAGGGAGCTGAGCAAGGCGCCCGGGGCGTTATTCTCCATCACACGTATGGTATAAAAGGACTGAGGGAAGTGTGGCGCATTATCATTTACATCCAGCAGATGCACGGTAATTGTTTCATTATCAGATAATGGTGGTCTTCCTGAATCTCTCGCGATTAGTGTGATTTCATAATCAGGCACTGATTCACGATCCAAAGGTTTGGACACAAGCAGTTTGTAATGCATTGGTCTGTCTGATGACTTGTTTAAAACAAATGGGATTGAGTCATTAATGAATAAATTAACTTTGCCATTCTCACCCGTGTCTCTGTCACTCATGGCCACCAGGGCAATGACAGTTCCAACAGGCACGTCCTCGTTTACCGTGTTTTTAACGGCCTGCAGGGTGATTTCTGGGTAATTGTCATTCATATCCGTGACATGGACGACCACTTTACACTGGCCAAGGAGTGGGTACGTGCCTTTGTCCCTCGCCTCAATGTGCATCTCATAAAATTTCATGTCTTCATAGTCAATGGTCCCCTTTACAGTTATTTCCCCCGTACTGGGGTTCATCGCAAACACGTCTTGGGTTTTCTCTGATGTGTAAAGTGTGAATGAGTACACAAGCTCTGAATTTGGCCCCTCGTCGAGATCAATAGCGTTCAGCTTTATCACTGTAGTTCCGATTGGGGAATTCTCTGTCATGTTTACTGTATAAATCTGTTTGTCAAAACGAGGTGGGTTGTCGTTGGTATCCTGCACTTTCACAATAATGTTAGCAGTGCCGGAGCGCACTGGATTACCACCGTCTACCGCTGTTAATATTAAATTATGGACAGCATTCTCCTCCCGGTCCAAAGATCTGGTCAAAACTAAATCTACATATTGTGTTCCATCAGTACCCGTCTGAATTTCAATAGTAAAATGTTGACTGGTGCTGAGCTTGTATGTTTTCACCGTATTAATCCCCACATCTGGATCCACCGCATTGGGGAGGGAGAATCTCTCCCCCGGTGTTGCAGACTCAGACACATCCAGTTCTACTCTGTCTCGTCTAAAATGTGGCGCGTTGTCATTGATATCGGTTATTCCAAGCTCAATATTAAATATTCGCAATGGGCTTTCTATTATTACATCGAGCTTAAGAAGACAAGAGACTGGTTTGGAGGGGCAAAGATATTCTCTGTCCATTGTCTCCACGATGAGCAGTTCCCCCGTCTTCTTATTGACATCCAGATATTTTTTGTTGTGAAAAATATCAAGTTTTACCTCTCTCTGTGCCAAGCCTCCAGGCTCCAGTCCTAGATCAGCAGCAAGGTTGGCCACCACAGAGCCCCTCTCCATCTCCTCGGGGATGGAGTAACGTGTCACGGACAAAGCAGCCGGCCATGCTGCAAACAACACAAAGACCGCCGCCCAAAAATCCATCCTTTGTCCAACATGATACATGACTGGAGTTTTTGGGAAGAAGCAAATCGTGGTTGATTTCCTTAAAAATATATATTGCAAAAAAAAAATAAATAAATACTCAAGGCATGTCTCAGAGCAGCCCAAGAGTTTCAAATTCAAACATCGGTGATACGAAAGAAAGACATGTCTCCACCCTTGACAACGGGCGTGTCGTGATTTAAATGTGGCTCGACATATCGACAGGAAAGGGTAATAGCGACATCATGGGGCCAAAACGGCACACTGTAGCCTTTCAAACGACTGGGCAGGTGAACATTCCCACTCATATTCACAACCATAAATCTTTTTACTGCCAAAATTAAACACATTTGTTTCTCCATTTGACAAAATCCAATTTCGCTTCTGAGTTTCAAAACAACATTTATGTAAAAGGGGTCATTAATTATTCATGGTGCTTTATCTGTGCCCATGAAAAGACTTACTAAATTAAATTGTAGACATATTTTCATAGATTGCAATGATCCCTCTAATATGAATGCAAAGTAACGCCTGTAATTTTTTCCCCCCATTAGTAATTAATTTGTCTTGGAGGAGCGCCCAGATACTCCTTGAAATGATGTCCCAAGAGACATATTTGCAATTTAAATCAGAATAAAATGAAATGGTATTTCAAAAAGGTTTGGATTTAATTAAAGTATTACTAAATATAAATATATATTAATGGAAGCAAAGCAATGTTTTTTATTTATCACATAGAGACTTTTTTTGAGTGTAGCCTCTTTTGGAGAGAACGTAACACAGCAAAGTGAGGTGAGTGTAAACGTCTACATTTTATTTATTTTTGTCTGTAAATTTGGGGATTTGAACCTAAAGATCATACTCTTAAATTTCACCTTGTCAGGGAAACGTATTTTTCAAGTTAAAAAAAAAAAAAACAAATAAATAAAATCACAGACTCTTTGATATATATGCAAAGGTGAAGTTGTTTATGAACAGATAGCGGCTAAATTTGGGTGATTTCCATAGCATTAGCAAATTCGATTTTTTAAAAGAAAAATAACCACTATGGTTGTTATGTTTTTGTTATATATAGATATAGATATACATTTTCTGATCCACTTTATCCTCACAAGGGTTGCGGGGCATTGTGCAGCCTATCCCAGCTGTCTTTGGGCAGTAGGCCGGGGACATCCTGAACCGGTTGCCAGCTAATCTCAGGGCACAAGAAGGCCAGGGCTGGAATTGAACCATGCACCTCTGCACTGTGAAACGGACGTACTAACCAGTACTAACCAGTGCTGCCTTTATTTTTAATTTCTAGCTCCAGAATATTACAACAATATTTTAATTGCAGTGTTCGGGTTATAGATCAGATTAATGTTTGAGAAAGTTTTGGTGTGCAGTAAGTAAGAAGATTTTTCCTTCTTATTTGGTTTTTAACATCAGAAAAACCTGGAATTTGAACTGAGGTGTGTCGACCTTTTTATATCCATTCCACACAAATGTCCATGTTCCTCCTTGGCCTTTCTTTTCATTTTAAGATAGAAGCTTCTTTCGTATTCATTTTTTTCCAAGCAGTTTTGTCATTGGCTTTTTAAATTTTTGCTTCAATTTGTTTCAATACTGTGAAATCAGTCAAATTTAAAACATATTACAGACAAGCGGCCTGGTGGTCCAGTGCTGAGCGCGTCGACCTCACAATGTAGATGGCCCGAAGACGGCTGGGATAGGCTCCAGCACCACCCGCGACCCTTGTGAGGATTAAGCAGATCAAAAAATGGAGGGATGGATGGATTACAGACAACAATGCTCACTGTTTGCTGTTCATTCACAAGTGATTTTGTTATAGCTCACCCCCTTTTAGTCTAAATTATGTCACTAAGGTTTTCCTCATTTTAGTGGGTATATTAATGTGTATTACAAATTTTGATTGTGTATAACAAAATCATGATTGAAGGAACTATGAATTGATTTGATGTTAAACTTATACTATAGATAAAATATGTGGCATTTTTCAGAACTGTGTCAATGGAAAAATAATACAGTACATACACATGTATAAATATTCCCCCAGTGACCTTTGTCTTACACTCACCATTTATATTAACTGAGATAAGTGCAACTAATCACTATCGCCATTTCTCTGAGAAGGGTGAGACTGTTGGACAGTAATTCAACAATCTTACTCACTGGCGCCATCTGCTGTACGTATTGCACCTTTTTATGTTGTTTCACGTGTTTTTGTGTACATATCATATGCATTTATGCCATTTATCAACGTGAAAATGCGAGGAATGCAATGTTGTACTTGCAACGTTGTACTGTAAAACTGTCTGTATTCCTCAATATTGTAGTTTCATATCTCACATATATTGTACCAGACTGAATCGATAGTGAGTTGGGTGACACTAGAGAACACTGTCAATTAAATGTACTGCTTAGGTAGATTCTATTTCTTTCCTTTACAAGCAAGTTTTACAGCTGATATTGTTTCCTTTTTCTCTCGATGCGTGTGTGTGACAGACGGAGACGCTCGTCAATTCCCCTCACTCGCCCAATCTTGAACGTGGATCACATTCGCCCTCTGGTGGATGAGTGGAGGCACAGCGTGTGACAAGAAGAAAACGACCACTGGTCAAAAGTTGAGCACCACGGCAACGAACGGCTTCCTTGACCGACGGGATGATGACAAAAATAGATTTTTGAAATTTAGATCACATTGTATCTATGTATTTGTTTGATTATTCACGACTCGCGTATATACGCCATTAAAGAGAAGATGTGGCTATTTTTACTCCACGAGTAGAATGAAAAATTGCAAAGTAAAAGTTGTTCCTGCAACAGAAACTCTATTAGAGCCCCATTTATTTAATTTCAATTCATCCTATTTGACCTATAAAGGATTCCCCTTCTGAATCACCTTACCCCAGAGAAGCTGTCCTGCCCTTCTACGGTTCTCTATGGATCACCTTTTCGTTATTAACGAGATTATTCTCAGTCTGAGCCAAACGACGACCTAATTAAACCTTCTTTGTTCCTGGCCAGTAGCCATCTGTAATCTCCTGAACAATTTCCCAGAGAATTAACAAGTAAAAGGGCACGGAGAAAGAAGAGAAAGAAGTTCTGGGCCCCTGAGCTCCCATGCAGGTGTGGCATTTGGAGGAGTCGACCCACTCCCCCGACACTCGTACGTTTGTGTGGTCGTGTTCTTAATTAAAGTGATATTTTCGAGAGAGGAGTTTTTGTTTGTTCAGTCAATGAGCCCCCATCGTCCTCTGCGGGCAAATGGAAATGCAAGCGCCTCAATTAGCATATGTTAGCATTTTACTGTGTTTATTCATCTAGGTGGGAAATGGCTTACCAAAGCGAAAAGATTGTAGCTGTACCCTTTTCACCCTGAAAATAATTGACTCAAGTAAATTAAACCTCGATGAACAAAACTTGCATCTGTGTGCATATCGCATACTGATTTGCCAACTGAAGTCTGGGTGAAGACCATGCGCCTTCTTCATTGTTTATACATTTGAGAAAGAAATGTAATGCAAAAAATACTTTATTTCCATTAATGTATTTACAGTACATGTGTGAGGAGTATTCCCCATCTTTTTGTGGCTCCTGTTGTGACCTGCGTGTACCGTACAGCATGATGTTTGTCACATGTTAGCAGAAGAGCGTACAAAAAAAACATTTTCTATATTCTTACAACTCAACAATCTGATTTCATACATAAAGATGTGAAAAAGAATTACCTACTGATGCTTATCATATATTTTAGAAGTCACAGCCGCACCTCCTGTTTGATTGTCTAAAAATGAATAGCAATAATAATAACTGTAATAAAAAACACATTGAAGACATTTTGTCACATAAATAACCACAAACATCTGCTTCCCACCAGCGGTCATTCTTTCTCCTTGTCCTGACCTCTCATTCAGCTCACATATTAAGCCACTCACAAGCCGACTGTTCATTAATTTATGTAACAAATGATCCTCATCTCATCTCAGGTGATCCATCACTCAAATCGTCCACTCAGTCAGTCAGTGGGATGTCAGTCATTGTACAAGTCGTTATTGATCATGGCAGCCTCCCCCTGAGGGGACATCTGGAGGCGTCGCTTCTTGCCAAAGGTGGAGAAGGAGTTATGGGCGTCCAAGTCGCTGCGCTGTGCCACAGGCCTCAGGGTGCAGAAGCCTGATGGCGTTCCGGGAATGTACACGTTGTGATGGTAGTCTGGTGGCGGGTGCGGGTGTGGGTGAGGATGTGGGGGGTTAGAAGGTTGCTGCTGCTGGGGTGGAGGAGTGCAGCGAGGAGTCCAGGGCCGGGAGGTAACGCCACTTGGCGATGTAGACATTTTATAGTCTGCAGTAGAAGATATGCAGGAAGGAATTACAGAGCAATTCTTCCATTTGGTGTTAATTTGCATCATGGAGGATGCACTAAAAGATATGTAGTTTCTCTCTCTCTCTCTCTCTCTCTCTCTCTCTCTCTCTCTCTCTCACACACACACACACACACACACACACACACACACACACACACACACACACACACACAGTATAATCAGACACAATGCAAGATTGTACCAACGAGTTACATCGATAATAATGCTTGATTCAGCTCCATCAATTCATTCAACTTCCCTTAGTTAGTAATATAAGAGTGCATGGCAAATTATTACATCCAGCTCTCAGTTTAGATGCTGTTAGGGGTACCTAATATTGTGAAGGTTTTCCAATATGAGTTTTTATCCTCACATTCAGTTTGGCTTGTCATACCCTTAGTGCCTCTCATATGAGTGCCCCACGTCCAGTACTGTCCAGGTGTCATGGAGGTGACGAAGTTTTCCGGGTCCGCATGCATGGCCTTACGCATCAGTGTTCCATCCATGTTGATGGAATTATAACTGGAGAGAAGATGGAAATCATGTCACTGCTCATTTACTGATATCTCACTTGGCCAGACACATAACCAGATGAAGTTTATTCGTCAAGAATGTTACCTTTTGATCGAAGAATTCTGATTCTTAGTGAGGGTCCAATCTGTGTTTGGCTGCTTCAGCTACAAAAACAAAGAAGATACTGTCCTGTAAAGTAATGTCCATTTACATTTACATCCAACTTTTTTACACAAATAGTATAACTGCATCTGAGCGGCATCATACTGGCGTTTGTACTAAATTTGTTAGATTTCACTAGTCAACAGCAAATTTTAATCAGAGACAGCTTTATGTGTCCCCAAATGGATTTTTGACACTGATTTAAATATCAGGTTTTTGAGAAATTTTCATTTCTTTGTTTTGAAGTTTGACCTACAATACCAATTTTGCCATCTGTTTCTATTTATAGCAATGGCATTTCAGAAAAAAATCCAACTCTTGCTGAACTTCCATCCATCCATCCATCCATCCATTGTCTGATCCGCTTATCCTGACGGGGCGTGCTGGAGCCTATCCCAGCCGTCTTCGGGCAGTAGGCGGGGGACACCCTATACTGGTTGCCACCTAATCGCAGGGCACACACAGACCGACAACCATCTGCGCTCACATTCACACCTATATACAATTTAGAGTGTTTCATTAACATGCCACGCATGTTTTTGGAATGTGGGAGGAAACGGAAGGACCCGGAGAAAACCTACGCAGGCACGGGGAGAGCATGCAAACTCTACCCAGGAAGGCCAGAGTACTCCATTGCAAACTGTACAACCACAATAATAAATATTTCATTGAATGTATACCTCTATGACAGTGTCATTCAAAACTGATCATTATTATAGTTTTCTTGGATTGACTCTCAGTTGAGCAGGTGGAGATGATACAGTATACGATGGGGAGTTACAACGTGATTCTTCTGTTCTGTAGTTAACATAATTCAGGATGCAGTCAAAGGCATCAAATTTACTGCACACACCATCTCAAATGAGACACAATCCAAGCGCTGTGCCAATATGCCTTTACAGCAATAGTTATGCTCAGTTCGGCTTGATTCATTCAAATTTCTTTATTTAGAAGTATGAGACTGGGATTAGTAGGCTATATATCATATAAAATGTTCTTGACTATACACTATAAAGTTTGTTTAATTGAGCAATTTTGAAAACCACAATCATTACCAGATTATATAATATGCTTATACATCAATATAATATTCATTCATTCATTCCCCAAACTGCTTAGGGTCGCAAGCATGCTGCTGCTCTTTTTTTTTTTTTTTTTGCTTGTGTGTTTTTTTTCCGAATGTCTTTGCATCCTCCCATTTTAAAAACATACATGTTTGGTTCATTTAAGACTGCAGATGTCTATATTATAATGAAGGGAGTTTGAACAGGTTGTGTTTATTGCCCTGTGTTTGGGTGGCAACCCGTCCTCAGTGCATCACAAAAAATAATATTATTTCTATTTATCGATACACACTTAGAGTAACAGATAAGGTAATGGGTTCGCTTGCTTGCCTTCTGTACAGGCAGTGTCTCTCCAGATCCCCTCAGTGACGTTGTGAATGTGAGCGCAAGTGAATGTTGTTTGTCTGCCTCGACTAATGTGCCCTTTGATTGACTGGCGACCAGTCCAGTGAGTCGTCTCCTTTCTGGGAAAGGCTCAAGAACCTGAATCGGATAGGCGATATACAAAATGGATCAGTATTGCCCTCTTGTGGATGTGTGGGAGAAATTAGTTTTTCAGAGCCGAGGTGGCATGATTTTGCTTCGAGCTGTCTGCCTGACTTTGAGTTTTGCTTCTCTCCTATGATCGTTGAGGGAGGGGTGTAAAGGGGCACCCGAGTGATATTTATTATTTATGAGTCTCTCATTACACAGTGGCTTTCAAAAGTCCACGCACCTCTGTTCAAATGCCAGGTTTTGTCAAATAAAAAAAATGACCTCGTGTGAAACCATTACAAAACTCTTTCCACCATATTTATGACCGATAACCTGTAAAATCAGGGGATTTTGGCTGTGTTCAAAATCAACCACTTACATTCAGACTCATGTTAAATAAAAGTCATCACATCTGCCACAGACCATCCCCAAATAAAGTTCAGCTGTTTTAGCAGTATTTTCTGACATTTTTTTTTCTTTCTCACAGAAGCTTAAATGTTTTATGCTAACACTGACTGCTATTTAGAACTGTTACAACTTTTCTCCGCCTTGATTAAGGCCCCAGTTCCATCTGAAGAAAAACAGCCCATGTTCATGATATTGCCATCACCATACTCCCCTGTTGTTATAATGTTCTTTTGGTGATGACCACTGTTGTCTTTGTGCCAAACATATCTTGGGGAATTATGGCCCAAAAGTTTCATCTTGATTTAGTTGGACGAGAAAAGAACTTCCCACATGTCTGAGAGATTTCAAGTGTGTTCATGCAAAATGTAGCTCGGTTTTTGCATGTGAGTGGTAAATTCTGAACATGGCCACACCCCCAGATAGAAGAGGGTGCGCACACTTGTGCAGCCACGTTTATATTTTATTTTAATTTTTCCTTTTGAAATGACTTGTACAGGCGACAGGTCACATTAACGGTGGAAACGTTTTGAAATTATTTGTCTCGGTCTCATTTGTTTTGTATCACAAAAAGCTAGCATTTGAACAGCGGTGTGTGGAGACAGTATGCTTTTGTGTCACATATTCTGTGTTATAGCGTCTTTAGGTGAATAACTAGAACAGCTACAGTGGCAATAACAAATACAATAATAATTAGTCATAGTATCTGTACACAATAAGTGTGGCCCTTGCCAAGCAGTCTAGAAAACCAATTAGAAGCCCAGCGGGATGAAACGGAGCACGATGAAAATCATCAAAGGGAAAGCTTGCCAAGGAGAAAATGAAGAAAGTGATCATTGTTTTTCTTCTTTCTTTCTGCATATATTTTACATGAATATTTGGACTGCCTGAGCAAGGTTTGTCATTAGAAGAGCCTTGAACAGTCAGTCACTTGAGGTCGTTGAGACCAAGCTCGTGCTCGCCATCCTTCTGCCTTCGGTTTGCTACACGCGTGGCCGCGCGCCTCGCCGTGTCAGTTGGGTTTGTCATTGGATGATGCATGTGTCCTATCCCGACCTCTCTCTCTCTCTCCCTCTCTCTCTCTCTCTCTCTCTCTCTCTCTCTAGGCGTGCCAGCAGCGTGTATGTAAACGTTTGCGAGGGTGCGTGCCTCGATGAGTGAATTAGGGAGCCAATTAACGATTAAAGAGGGACACACTCTCCTCAAGGACCTGCATAACAACCCCGCTGTGACTTCATCGACCCAGCACCCGCCCCCTCCCGTGTCCAAAAGTAGTGTGCCCCTGACCGAAATGACATTTGTCAGTCTGCTTGGTGGAGTCTGGTGTCGCGCGTGGTGATAAAGGCGCACGCGCCCCCACACACGGGCACGCACGCACGCACACACACACACACACACACACACACACACACACACACACACACACACACACACACACACACACACACGCGCGCGCACACACACGCACACACCTACGCAGTGCTTGAATTAGAAAACACTATCCTGCCTCCTTCAATTCCCTCTCTCCTTACAGCCCCCTACCTCCTCTCCATCCCTCGAACCATAGCCCCCCCCCCCCAAGTCCCCCTTGATAAATATGACTTCATATCTTAGTCTCCCCTTGCACCCAGAGGACATCGTAGGGACCCATCTACAGGCGGGCCACGTCTCAGTCCAGTCATGTCCTTGCGCACCCCCCTTCCTCCCTGGCTCACCCTCCCCGTGTCCTCTCCAAAAACCAGAACATTGGCCATTTTTCATCAATAATGGACAGCCCTCCCATCGCGCATACGACACATTGTGTTGAGGATAATGGTTCTGTCCATGGTGCCCTTGAGGGATGGCCAGAGGGGAGATTTGTCCTATATAAATTGTTAGACGTTGACGCCTTGCTTGCACCAAAATGGACAGAACCGTGGGCAAATGAATCTCAACTGTCATTCACCTTGTCCATTACCCTTGACTTGTTGTTCAGACTCTGTTGTGCAGGGAGCAATTTAGTCTGCCCCTCCTTCCTCCCTTATCCAGAGCTGTGGCGCTGATGGAGGAGGCATTAACAATGATTTATATTTTTTCATCAGATTAATCATGATTTCCTGGTTTCCCTGAGGCATTGTGTCGACGTTCTTCCACATTTCACTTCATTCTCAGACGATAAACTCACACGCAGCAAAATTATGTTCCGTGGAGCATTAACGTCAATTGAAAGCTAATCAGGCGTCTTCTTCGTCTCATTTCATTTCCGCGTGCAAAACATTAAAAATATGCGCAATGATTCGTAAAATGTGTTGCAATAATTAGATTCGCAGCTCTTGTGAATCGTCTAACAATACAATGCATGACAAAAGTGCCGATGGTGAGTTTAGTGGTTTCACCTCTATAACGTGTCTGCATATATCTACCTCATTGGGGGTGGTCGCTCCGTTGTTCACAGACGCGCCCCACGAGTGCTCCGCGCTCTTTGCTTCGTTGTTGCGCGGCGTGCTGGCGGAGCTGCACGGCTTCAAAAACATGAAGTCACTTTTGGACGACTCTGGGGTCAAACACACTTTGTAACAATAAGGCTGAGGCAGGCTGCTGCTTCCGTTCACCTCCGTGCAGTTGGTGGGCACCTTGTTAGCCGTGGAGGAAATCTGCAGATTGAGGTTGGATTTCTTGAATATCTCCGGGGGAGGATCGGGCTGAAAGCCGCCGCAGCAGCAGCACGCGAAGGGGGGCAGATTGTAGCCACTCAGGGTCTCCCGGTCTTTGTAGCACTTGACCGCGGCCAGGACGATGATGGCCACGAGGAAGATGAAAGATATGGTGCTGAGTGACACGATTAAGTAGAGTGCGAGGTTAGAGGGGGGCTGCGGGCTGAGCGTGAGGTCGCCGTAGTCGGATAAGGACTCGGGGACGCTGTCCACCACCGTGAGGACAACGGAGACGGTGGCGGAGAGAGGAGGCTGCCCGTTGTCCTTCACCAGTATAACCAGTCTTTGTATGGATGCGTCTTTCTCCACCAGTCGGCGAATGCTCCTGATTTCACCCGTGTACAGCGCCACGCTGAACAGCCCGGGATCTGTCGCCTGCATCACCTGATAAGACAGCCGCGAATTTTGCCCCGCGTCCGCGTCCAGCGCCGTTACTTTGGTGACAAGATAACCAGCATCCACAGAGCGGGGCACCACCTCCGTGGCGACGGTGCCGTTTTTCGGCAGCGGGGACACGATGATCGGAGCGTTGTCATTCTGGTCCAAAACAAAAACATTCACTGTCACGTTGTTGGCCAGTGGTGGGAAACCTGCGTCCTGAGCTTGCACGAGAATATGAAAGTTTCTAAGCTGCTCATAATCAAAGGAGCGCAGTGCGTAAATGTTGCCGTTGTCCGAGTTAATGGACACGTACGTGGACACGGGCATGCCCTGAATTTGACCCTCGAGAATAGAATAAGACAGATAGGCGTTCTGGTTAGAATCGGGGTCGAAGGCAGTCACGGTGCAAATGGAAGCGCCCGGGGCGTTATTCTCGGTTACGTAGACAGTATATGACGGCTGTGAGAACTGTGGGGGGTTGTCATTAATGTCAGACACTTGTACCACGATGGTTTTCCTCGTGGAAAGCGACGGGGAGCCCAAATCACGCGCCGTGAGTGTGATATTGTACTCGGACACCGCTTCTCTGTCCAAAACCTCACTTGTCACCAGTGTGTAGTAGTTTTTAAAAGAGGAGTGCAGCTGAAAGGGGACGGTGTTGGGGATTTGACAGTCCACGTTGCCGTTCTCACCCGAGTCCCGGTCCATGACACTGATCACGGCTATAACGGTTCCCGGTGATGCGTCTTCCTGGACTGGCGTGGACACGGACGTGAGAATGACTTCGGGGGTGTTGTCGTTCACGTCCACGATGTCGACCAGTAATTTGCTGTGCACGGCCACGGCCGAGGGTCCCCTGTCCCTCGCTTGCACGTACAGCTCGTACACGTTGGCTTTCTCGTAGTCCACGACGCCTTTTACGCGGATCTCACCCGTGTACGGATCCACGCTGAACAACTCGCGCACTCTGAGAGGCGCGTGTCCGCTGAAGGCGTAGGTCACCTCCCCGTTGGAGCCCTCGTCCAAGTCGGTGGCGTTCAGCTTCAGCACCAGCGTCCCCCTCGGCGCGTTTTCCACTAGTCTGGCCCGGTACACAGATCGATCGAACACGGGGACGTTGTCGTTCGCGTCAAGCACCGTGATGGTGATTAAAGCGGTTCCGGAGCGTTCCGGCGAACCCCCGTCAAATGCTGTCAAAATCATCGCGTGCTTTTTCTGCCGCTCCCGGTCTAAAGGGTTGTCCAGCACCAGCTCCGCAAACTTGCTCCCGTCGTTGCGCGTCTGGATGTTGAGAATGAAGTGTTCGTTTGCGCCCAGCTGGTAGGAGCGCAAAGAATTAGTGCCCACGTCCAAGTCTTGCGCGCTCTCTAACGGGAAGCAGGAGCCGGGCGCAGCCGACTCCGTAATGTCGATGTTAAATTCGCTCCAAGGGAAAGTGGGGGGGTTGTCATTCACGTCTAAAATCTCAACTTCTACTCTGTAGAGCTCTAAAGGGTTTTCGATGACAACTTGGAGGTGTAAAAAACAGCTAGGGCTGCGCTCACAAAGCTCCTCTCTGTCTATTTTTTCGTTAACAAACAAAATTCCATTCTCCAAATTCACTTCTAAATATTGCTTCTTGGCTCCGGACACGATTCGAAATCGACGTGCGGACAACTTGGATACATCCAAGCCCAGGTCCTCCGCGATGTTGCCCACGAAAGCTCCGTGCTCCAGCTCCTCGGGGATGGAGTAGCGAATTTGAGCCAGCACCAAGTCCACCACACACGCACAGAGAAGTAGACAGATTACGAGCCCGGTCACCGGCACCCAGCTACATCTGGAGAGCCTCTGTTCCATTGTATAGCCTTGCGTAAAAGTCACCTCAGCCAGATAAAATCGAAAATACGCATTATTCACTGTTAAAAAATACAATCCAGCGTGGTCGTGATATGCAACTTTTAGGCATATTTAAAAGTGACAAACTAAATAGACTGTGTGAGGAAAGATGGACCACCTGTCTCTTATTCCACTGTGCTCCACGCACCACACAGGACGTGTGTGAACTGGGAAGGCTCGCACTTTGATTTTCCACTGTATTGGACACCCGGAGGAGCCGGCTGGGAGGTATGTGAGAGCGTGTGTGTGTGCGCGCGCGAAAGAGAAAGAGAGGGAGGAGAGAGAGAGAGATAGAGACAGAGCGAGGGAGAAAGCGGGTTGGGTAGCGGGTGCTTTGAGCTCCTCAGTGCTCGCTATAACGGTTCCCGGTGATGCGTCTTCCTGGACTGGCGTGGACACGGACGTGAGAATGACTTCGGGGGTGTTGTCGTTCACGTCCACGATGTCGACCAGTAATTTGCTGTGCACGGCCACGGCCGAGGGTCCCCTGTCCCTCGCTTGCACGTACAGCTCGTACACGTTGGCTTTCTCGTAGTCCACGACGCCTTTTACGCGGATCTCACCCGTGTACGGATCCACGCTGAACAACTCGCGCACTCTGAGAGGCGCGTGTCCGCTGAAGGCGTAGGTCACCTCCCCGTTGGAGCCCTCGTCCAAGTCGGTGGCGTTCAGCTTCAGCACCAGCGTCCCCCTCGGCGCGTTTTCCACTAGTCTGGCCCGGTACACAGATCGATCGAACACGGGGACGTTGTCGTTCGCGTCAAGCACCGTGATGGTGATTAAAGCGGTTCCGGAGCGTTCCGGCGAACCCCCGTCAAATGCTGTCAAAATCATCGCGTGCTTTTTCTGCCGCTCCCGGTCTAAAGGGTTGTCCAGCACCAGCTCCGCAAACTTGCTCCCGTCGTTGCGCGTCTGGATGTTGAGAATGAAGTGTTCGTTTGCGCCCAGCTGGTAGGAGCGCAAAGAATTAGTGCCCACGTCCAAGTCTTGCGCGCTCTCTAACGGGAAGCAGGAGCCGGGCGCAGCCGACTCCGTAATGTCGATGTTAAATTCGCTCCAAGGGAAAGTGGGGGGGTTGTCATTCACGTCTAAAATCTCAACTTCTACTCTGTAGAGCTCTAAAGGGTTTTCGATGACAACTTGGAGGTGTAAAAAACAGCTAGGGCTGCGCTCACAAAGCTCCTCTCTGTCTATTTTTTCGTTAACAAACAAAATTCCATTCTCCAAATTCACTTCTAAATATTGCTTCTTGGCTCCGGACACGATTCGAAATCGACGTGCGGACAACTTGGATACATCCAAGCCCAGGTCCTCCGCGATGTTGCCCACGAAAGCTCCGTGCTCCAGCTCCTCGGGGATGGAGTAGCGAATTTGAGCCAGCACCAAGTCCACCACACACGCACAGAGAAGTAGACAGATTACGAGCCCGGTCACCGGCACCCAGCTACATCTGGAGAGCCTCTGTTCCATTGTATAGCCTTGCGTAAAAGTCACCTCAGCCAGATAAAATCGAAAATACGCATTATTCACTGTTAAAAAATACAATCCAGCGTGGTCGTGATATGCAACTTTTAGGCATATTTAAAAGTGACAAACTAAATAGACTGTGTGAGGAAAGATGGACCACCTGTCTCTTATTCCACTGTGCTCCACGCACCACACAGGACGTGTGTGAACTGGGAAGGCTCGCACTTTGATTTTCCACTGTATTGGACACCCGGAGGAGCCGGCTGGGAGGTATGTGAGAGCGTGTGTGTGTGCGCGCGCGAAAGAGAAAGAGAGGGAGGAGAGAGAGAGAGATAGAGACAGAGCGAGGGAGAAAGCGGGTTGGGTAGCGGGTGCTTTGAGCTCCTCAGTGCTCCGCATTGGCGGACGTAGAGTATACGACTCTAATTACTGTCGACGTTTAACCATTTCCCACCCTCGTGTCACTTCCACTGGCCTATTAAAGAGACGAGAAGGCGTAAATTTGACACCAGACGTCAGAGCCAGATTTGGACTAAGGAGGGCAAATTGGGTGGTGCATGCCGTGGTGCGTTTTTTTCTGGCTTTGAAAGGAGAGCATTGTCCAAGGATCTCATGTCACTCAATGCATGCATTGAATGGACCAATTCAATTCATGATTTCCCATAATTCCTTTTACACTCCCTTTCATTACCCCCCCCCCCACAACAATTTACAATGTAAATTTCCCCAGCGTGAGACAAATAAATAAAGGATATCTTAACATACCAACCGATTATTAAAGATATTGTCCTTTAATCACAATGATGTCTACATGTCTGAGCTTCTTTTGGAATGTAATGAAAGTGACAGTGAGGAGGTATACACCATGCCCTAAATGCGCATTACAAGACTTTAATTCACATAAGCGGGCCTGCACATGTATCAACATAATCATCATAAAAGCTGCACTGAGACGATTTAATCATATTTGTCCCTAATCAGGTATTACAGTTTGGATTAGATCATTCATAGGTGACGTGTTTACAGTTATGACGTTAATGTTGTTCAGAAAAACGAAAACTGATATGAGCAAACATTTGAAGGGATCCCTTTCTTGTATCATGCTGGTGAGATGGACAAGCACCGAAGCACAGAGACCAAGTGAGGGGCAAAGCAAAAGGACGCCTTTGTGGATCAACACAGACACGAGTGGCATCCTAATGTAAATGTGTGGTCGGCTTAAAATCTCTTGAAGTCTCTTCTCGGGACTGACGACACAGGCCTGGGCCCCGCAGGCAGCTCTTAGCTCGTTACCAACTAAAAAGGAGACGAGGGGGATGGTAGATAAAGGGCAGGAAATAAACAATTATTTGTTATTGGGTAGATGGAATAGTGTCGCGACATAAGGTGCTAAATGGAATGACTTGAGTTGCTTTCAGACAAATGACAACAGAAGATATCCTAGAATTATCTCTTTCCAGCCCCCACACCATCTATTTTACGAAAATCTCCAATCCCCAGGTTTAAATAAGCAGAAAACACAATCTTCTTGCAGACTTAACCTCAAGCAGATGGTTAAGCTTCTCCAGAAATGATTACATTTCTGGAAAAAGGAGAGGGAGAGAGCGGGTAAAGCACCAGTTCCATTGCTTTGCCTTCTTTTTTAATTAACGGAGTGAAGGATTAGTGTGTAGCTATCCGGGATCAACGGTCCTCCGACGGAAGAATACAAATGTTTTGTGATAAATAATCCCGAAACGCTGTGACCGGCGCACCCCTGGTGCCACGTATTTTAACATGCATGACACAGAGCATTAAGACGGTTTCAGCCGCCCCTTTCGCCTGGCAAAGCACTCCATTATGTGACAGAAAGACGAGTACTGTATTACTTTCTCCAGTCCATGCAGCCACCTGACCAACAACCTGAACTCTACACCGGATGCAGTGCCATGCCTTTGTAAAGTGGCCAAATATGTGAATGCGTCATACCCCAAAACATTTCATAGTGAGTGACATTTATCTGAATTAGATTTTTTTTTATCTTGACATGGTTACATCGTACTGACCTCACAGTTCATTTGTCTGACAAGTGGGCGAGGCCGAGTTATTTTCCTATGGCTCTCTCTAGTGGCGCATATTCTAAATTACATGCACATGAAGACCGCGTACTGCATGCATTCTATCTATCTATCTGTCTATCGATCCCGCCCATCCATCCATCCGTACAAAACAAAAGCGACTGCACTAACAAATGCACTAAAATAGGAATTTTTAAAGTAAACAAAGCGTAGACCAGATAGTGTTCAAACCCCTCACAACCTATATTTTGGAGTCAATAAACTCCCCTTTCTCCGTCCTTTATTGGACAAAGAACGATGCTGTTTTCATCTTTGAGCCAAGATGTCCATCTACTGGCCAAAAAGGTGCATAACAGCTTCTTACTCGATGACGTCATGCCATGAGTCGCAAATATCCTCTAAAGTATTCTTCATCTCATGTGATCTATGGCTGTTTTGTTTTCTTGTCAAACATGCCCCGTCATCTTGAAGAGTTTGGATGTCAATCACACACACACACACACACACACACACACACACACACACACACACACACACACACACACACACACACACGTGTGTGTGTGTGTGTGTGTGTGTGTGTGTGTGTATACCTATATGGTATTTCCAGCAATGTTTGCATGCATCCATAGTCTAACCGCTGTGGACAGTGCCTTTATTGTCACCGCAACAAATGTGGTTGAAACTTGAGTGGGATGGACCTGTTTGTTGTCTCAGGAACAATGATGAAGGAGGTCTGTTTTCTTTTCAATAGATACCTCATGTATTAAGAAGTCTAACAAAGCTGACACCTTTAAATTCAACAATACTCCCTTTAACCTTTCATTACAAAAAACTACATACTGCATTCTAATCGAAATGTTAGATTAATGAACCTTGACCTTTCTTCCCTTCCCTTCTCTTTCTGTTTTTTTGCGGTGACACTAAAAATGCGCTAGAGAGCGCTAAACACCAAGGGAAGAAAGTCTGAGACAGCCACTCTTCACATTGGCAAATCTTTACATATGGTTAACAGACATGCTATCTTGTCAGTGTTTTTGCATAGTACATAAAAGGCTGTGGGTGTCACTCAGAGACTATTTTGATGATTCTGGCCGACACGATTGTATGAGAAAGAGGGGATGACTTGCAAATCAATCCTCCCGGCAATTTCTTAATAAACATCTGACATCTGTCTTAATAGAAAGAGAAAAAAAACAGTCCCATGCATGGAGGAGAGAATCATGAAGGCTGCTAAATGGTTGGGGAAAGAAGACACGCAGAAAACGAGAGGGAACAGAACGTTGTGAAGGAGCCAGTAGCAGGGCAAGTAGCGGAGTGATAGGAAAATGAAGCGCGAGGACAGGGTAAAAGGAGAGGGAGAAAAAGAGGGAAAATGGGGAGAATGGAGACTTTGGTCCACATGCACCTCAGCTGTGTAAACTGAAGGTCTCCGCCGCTTCTCAGATTCCCCCGAAGAAGGGGGGATATTAATAGGAGGCTGGCAGTGGCAGTGAATGGACCCTTGCTCTGTCACACCCACTAATATTATTATTATACTTTATATGTGCAAAAATGGAAAATGTCAGCAACTTGAGAGGCCTATAGAGACAGTGCGTGCATGCAGTGTGTATCACTGCTGCTCAGTATGTCTGCCATATGTGAGAGGGCGCTCATGAGAAACCGTCTGTCGCTGAGCTGGCATAACATTTCTGGGCAAAAGAAAAGAGGCGCAAGATGGAATTGGGGAAAGAGGAGACAAACAGGAAGAAGTTGGCATGTTCGGAGGGGCGTACGAACCGCCGCACACACTGGATCTGTCAGAGAGTGAGAACAGAACGAGGGGGAGGAGGAGGTGGAGTAGCTAGACAGACACAGACATGAGCACATATTCCAGCTCCAGATTATAAAATTCCCGCAAGTTGCAGACGTGTTGAAACAGACTGCACACCCATAAGCGCATACACACACAGAAATATACACAGGTTTTTCCTCCGCGGGTAACAGATGCAAAAGTCGGGCACACATGCAGAAACCTAAACAGTGTGATAGACATAACACTCGTGCACGCGCATGCACATGCATGCACATGCGTGCGCGCGCGCGCGCACGCACACACACACACACACACACACACACACACACACACACACACACACACACACACTCTGGCGAGAAGGGGCACATTCCTGAGGAAACAGGTGGGAGTGGTGATGGCAATCTATCAGGATGACTTTGATCCTCCTCATTGGCTCCGTCATAACCAGATCAGGATGTTCCCCACTTAATCACAATCTGCACATACAAAGATGTAATAGAAACCACACAACACATTCAAACGTAGGTCAGTAAAATAAAAAAAGAAAGACAAAAAAGAAAAACGTTTTTGGGTGAACCTTGAACATGCGTTCCTGAGTTATGCAATGATTACCGTTGACCCCTGGTGTTCATTCCAAAGCAGGGATGGAAGACGCCTTGTGTGGTTTTTGGAGAAAATGACCTCATAGATGCAATATTGGGAGAATGTCTACAAAAGCTGAGTTCAGGGTTCAGATACATCTGAAATATGAGGAGTAGTAATGTCAGCCATCTATCCAAACATTTTCTACCTCTTATGTTATGCAGAGTTAAAAGTAATAAGGAGCCTATTCCAGGTGACTCAGGGTGAGAGGCCAAGCACAACTTGCAGAGACAACCACGCACATTTAGGGCTGTATTTTAATGCCCAGTGCAAATCTAGCACAAGGAGCAATCCAACTGTGCACATGGGTGGAGTTTTCTTTCTGTTGGCATTTTTGAAGATAGGCACAGTTAGAAATGAGCGTTTGCGCCATTGTGGGAGTGAACACAGTAAACTGCTCCTCTTATTCCCTTTGAATTTACCGCAGGTGAGGCGCTACATACTGGAAGGATAATTGACTTGCTCTCAGTTGTCCATACAAGAGATTGGCACGTGCTAAGTAGAAGTTCATCAGGAATTGGAAGACCGCCACTTGTGGATGATTTCAACTTTGCTGCTGTAAAAAGTAGTTGGAGACCATGCTCTATCGCGTGTATGTGTGTGACAATACACTAACACACACACACACACACACACACACACACACACACACACACACACACACACACACACACACACACACACACACACATGCCGCGGTCAGAGGTGTGCTTTTAAAATATATTAAAGATGATATTACTACTACTAATATTATTATTACAGCAAATAATAATAATAATAATAATAATAATAAAAATAATAATAATAATAATAATAATAATGGTGGCACGGTGATTGATTTGTTAGCACATCCGCCTCACAGTATAGAGGTTCAGGATTTAATTTCGGGCCCCGGCCTTGCTGTGTGGAGTTTGCATGTTCTCCTCATGCCTATGTGGGTTTTCTCCGGGAACTTTAGGTTTAATCCCACGTTCCAAAAACATGAATGGTGGGTTAAATGACCACTCTGAACATTGTCCCTAGGTTTGAATGTAAATGCGGATGGTTGTTTGTCTACGTGTGCCCTGTGATTGGATGGTAACCAGTCTAGGGTGTATGGGGACTACTGCCCAAAGCCAGCTGGGACAGGCTCCAGAATGCCCGCGACCCTTGTGAGGATAAGCAAATTAGAAAATGGATGGATGGATACTCCTCCTCCTCCTACTACTACTACAATGAATCATAATCATCATCATCATTGTCATCATAATCCAAACACATTCAATTAATGAATTTCTACTATGATTCATAATGTTCATGCATGCACTTGTTAATTCAAATTAAATAACTTGCCATCCACCCCACATCTAGCGGAGTGCAGAATTTGTCTGCCTGCACCTTGATCAAATTCAACAAAATCGCATGACACTATGACCAAAATTAAAAAAAAAAAAGACAGTAGCATAGTAGGCCCAAGTGTCCATCGAAAACAAGACAGAGGTTGTAATCCTAAAAAGTGCCTTCAAGATTATTAACATCATGGAAGTTTGAACATTCACACAACACTTAAATATAGTAAAATACAACAGAACTGTATTTGGGCAGTGATTCATTTGCATGCCACTAGAGGGAGCCCTCATCCCAGTGGTGGTACTCATGCCACACTTTGACATGAATTAATTGAGGTTAGGGCAAAAGACATACTGTTGATGTATTTTAAACGTAGATGACTTAAAAATAAATACCCATCCATTCCCTATACCGCTTATCCTAACTGGTGGATTTCTAAAGAATTCCAATTTTAAAATGTGCTTTCCATCGGAAGTATTATAAAGTCAATGTATTTATTGCATATGTTTGTGTTCTCAGGTTGACCCAAACTTTTGGGGAAATGAGATGAAATCATTCACTACAATGTTTCATCAGAAGCAGGAAAGAAAATGGCACAGTGTTATTAACATGAGCCAAAAGTTGTGTCTGTGTGTGTGTGTGCGTGTGTGTTTGGTGTGAGTGCCAAGGTGGAGAACCCCTGCCTTGGGGGCCACAACACACTTGAGTGACACGTTACATGAACATGAATGTGCCTGCATGTTAAACCCCCTCTCATCAAGTCCTCCTCCTCCTCCTCGCTCATCCCGGCCGTCTTTTTCCACTTTACCTGCCCCCAACCAATTCCCTGCAACTTTTTGGTCTTCATTAATGTCTCTCCACGTCATTATCTTCTTTAAAGCCCCAAAAGTCATGAATAGGGTTGTGCCCATGAACAGGTTTTCAAATAAACACATTGGTCAGCTCACAGAATGTGCACTGAGGCCAAAACATGAGCAAGAAAAGAGGGGGACGGGGGGAGTAAATTGTGACGGAAACCATCAAATTATTCATTTCCCTCCTTTTTTATGTTTTCCTTGTGCTGACTGTACACCCCTCCCTTTCCCTAGTCCCCCTCTTTCTCTCTCACTCTTTCCCTCTCACACATTCCACTCAGTTTTACATATCTATGACCCCCCCAACACTATACCTCACCACTTAAAAAAAAAGAAAAAAAACGGCACTCTTACTCCCTTTTTCTCCCCACCTCATTGCCACCCCCTCACTACCTGACATTGTGGCTCCATGCCCAATGAGTCACACCTCTGCTAAAATCATCAGAGATGGCGAAAGGAGGGCGGAGGGAGCAAAAAGAAAGAAAGCGTCAGGAGAGAGAAAAAGCAGGAGGGTATGACAGAGAGAAAAATATAGAAAATAAAAAGAGGGAAAGAGGGGAAACATCGAGAGAGTCAGAGAGAAGGAGAACGAGTGAGAGAGCGCCTCGGGGGAGTGAAAGGAGCATAGAGTACGTTTAACTTTTTGACTTCAGTAGTTAGCGTATGCTTGTCAGCAACAGTTAGCCTGTTGACAACAACATTTTCCACACATGGCTTGGGTGCTACACGCGCACACACACACACACACACACACACACGCACACACGCACACACACACACACACACGCACACACGCACACACACACACACACGCGCGCGCGCACACACAGCAATCGGGCATGCAAACAAATCAGAGTAGAACGTGTGGCTGCGGCCCCTCACCT
>NW_017805461.1:2055486-2060486 GCF_001891065.2 Hippocampus comes | reverse complement strand
AAATGTACACGAATGCCAACATCAATTGTGGAGTGGAAGCTCATGAATCAAGTGAGAAAAAACAAAAAACATAACATTTTTGTGAGAATCAGGACAGGGCACAGATTCTCAAACTTTTGCTCACCATTTGCCATTTGCAGTCATTGTGAGATGTTGCTCCCATTCTCAGATGAACTCATTCACTGTGAATCATTTTCAAAGCAGAGTTCCCCATATAGCCCACCGTTTTATCAAGATACACAGAATATTGCGCTCTGTAGACTGTGACAATAGAAGCACTGCACCTAATAGAAAGCGTAGACTCTTTTCTTCCACCATAAACAATTGTTTCTACCTCTTCTGCCCCTCTAAACATGGGTTAGTCTCACCAGAAATGCTGGTTTCTGACCAAAAAGTGGAGAAAACAGGCTTTTTGCAAAAAGAAACACTAAGTAAGAAACAGACTGACACTCTTGGGGACTTGCACACTGCAAGAACCAAGACAAGGGCACGGAAAATCCTACTGCACCCCCTGCACCCTGTCCACCACCTTTTCCAGCTACTCCCCTCAGGCAGGCGCTACCAATCCATGCGCACCAAATCCAGCAGACACTTAAACAGCTTCTTCCCTCTAGCCATTAACTCCCTAAACAGTAACCCAAATCTACCTGTGTAGTGGCTCTTTGCAATTTTGCACAACCCTGTGGAACAGCATTACTGTTTTAATCATTGTAGCTCCAGCTCTGTACTCATTTGAACCACTGTCACTGATCTATATTCCACAGCACCAGACACTTTAAAGCGCTCAAGGACATCTGCATAATTGCACACTTGTTGTACTACAAATACTGCTACTGGTCACTTTAAAATGGTTCAATGATTTTCTGCAGCAACTATACAACTGTTATAGTATTGTATTCTCCCACTTATCACTTTAGGTCTGCTTGATACTTTGCACATTGTCTCACAGTTGTGGTACCACCGCACAACGGTTCACTTACATTCCGGAATGTCCTTCCATACTTATTTGTCATGTCCTTGTTTATGGTGATACTAGTGCAGCGTGTACTACCGGAGACAAATTCCTTGTGTGTTCTACATACTTGGCCAATAAAGATGATTCTGATTCTGATTCTGATGAGTATATGCCTACAAGTCGGTGAATGAGTTAAATATATTGTCCTATCAACCCTTTCAGTACTTCGTGCTATGATCACACAGTAAACTGGTCACAAAAAGAGGGTTCAACGAAGAAGCAATTAGAAGTCTTACGTCAGTTGACTGACGAACAATCAAACACAATGTTTTTTCCGCTTTCGTTAACTGTAAATAACGTGCTTTACCACTTGACTTCATGTTTATACGTCTTAAACTTGTGGTGTTGTAAACCATTCTGCTCAATAACATAACAACCAATGTTGTAATGTGAAACAGTTGTAGTTGCTTGGCATCTAAAAAGGATATTTATGTTTAGTGGATAATTAAAACTTCCACAGTGTTTTACTAATGTTGGAAACCTTCTGGAATCCAAGTGCGGCATGAAACAGGTTTCGCCCCTTTTCATTTTGTTGTTGTTAACATGTTAATGTCAGTTTTACATGTAAGTACAAGTGAAGGGCATATGGACTAATTCGGATGTCTGATTACCTCAGCAGAGTACTCTGAGTTGCAGAGATGAGACAACTTTAGGGCAGCTTGACAAACTTCTGCCACAACCATATATACATCCTAATTTAAAAATACTGCACTCTGGAAGCAAACGCTTACTTCAGTGCCATCGGCACACACCAGATTTCACTGCGTAGAGCAAATAAAGGCTACAACAACAACAAGAATGAAACTAATAATAAATGTCACTTAATACGGAACAGACCTCTGCCAAGGCCCAACTATTAACAAATTGTGGCAGACTTTATTTTGATTTTGATTTTCCATCTTTGTTGATTGGTTATATCATAGTTAATGGAGAATGATGTCATTTGATGACATTCATGAATGGATGATTGATGCCTATTCGATTTTGAGGTGCACCGCTTCTCTGATACATTTCTGGATCCACACCATTATCCGTATCACACCAAAATGGAACACTGTAATTATTTGCATATTCTTCCTAATTGACAAAGCATCCACACAACCTTCAGCCTCATTCTTCGCAGAGGCAATATTATTAGTAAATCACATTGTATGATTTGCACCTTTTGGGAGGGAGAATTACCTGTTAAATGTAGGAGCTGCATTATTGAGATATGTCTCATAAATGATGGACAAGGAGAGATCGTCATGGGAAATCCCCTAGCAGCCAAGGTCTATTGCAACATAATGAGGGATAATCCAGGACAAGCCCAAGCCAGCCCCAACCATTGAAGGTAATTTATCAAAAAGGATGTCTTTGCACATTCCCATGCTCAACATTGGAACCATGGTTCAATTTCAGTGTTTGCTCCCAGGGGTGTGGTGGCACTTGGGAAATTCGGGACAGAGTCCAAATGGACAGTCCTTACTTTTTAAATAGGTCCTATTTTCTATTAAATCCAATACATCCAGCCACCGTTTAACAAAACATAATTACAGAATACTCTTCATCAAATACAGAACGACTAATAGAGTAGCCTGCATGCACAACAGGTAACCCCCAACCACACATTCTGGTGGGCACTGTTAGAACGTCACTATCTTCTTGAAACACAGGGGACTCAGAAGATCAAGCTTCTGTGTCCAAGCAATCCTGGATCATGTCCAATCACTCAATCTTCAAAGAGCAAATGGAGGACCATTTCTGTTGGACACCTTGTAGGCATGAATCAGAGTATCAGCTGCTGTTGGTAGCATCGTGTATGATGATTTTCTTTTTGTTCAAGGTTTTGAGGGTACATGGATAGAAATGACGAAACTAAAGACTCATGCTTCTTCTGTGCCTTAAATCTGGAGGCTGCAGTATGATACGTCGCAGTCTCCACTTTGGTTTCTGGCTTTCCTCTGCCTCCTCTGGAATCATATGAATCTTCTTACTGTGACCAATAGTCACATTCTGCAAAGTAATTTCAAGAGTGGCTCCATCTCCTCCACTGTTGTTTCCAAGAGAGCCGGACAAATCGAAAGCTCAGATAACCAGCTTGGTTAAGACAGAAGGGAGGGTAATCGGGCAGCCCCCGCCCCCTGCTCCCCAGGATATATATGTGCAGTCCGTTATTCAACAGGCCAACAACATTCTAGACAATCCTTCTCATGTGCTGCACTCCCAATTCGAGCTCCTACACTCAGGAAGGAGGTACAGGACCCTTCTCTGCAAATTAAACCAATACAAAAACTCATTCATACCGCAGGCTATCAGCTTAATTAACAAACAACTAGAGGAAGGCAGACAGACAAGCAGGAGGGCATTTGAGCAGTGTAGGGTGTGCATATGACTGTAGTGTACTGTCCATTGTGTGTAGAGTATATATTGTCCAGTACTGTATGTATTGTCCAATGTATGTTGTGTAGCGCATGTGTATGTACTGTTCAATGCATGTAGGAGCAAGGAGGGCCTGTCCTCCGAGACAAGTTTCTCCTACGGGAGACCAAATAAAAGTCAAATCAGATGCAATTTAATTGAATTTGACCAATGTGGAGACCTTTTCCTTTAGTTAGATCAAGTCTTGTTGGACAGACAATCAATTTTGTTTGACTGGCTTTCAGTTCAGAGGGTTTGCTTTTGGATGAACCTTGGGGGGGGGGGGGGGACATTTACAACATGCTCGCTGCAGTTAAAAGAAAGTCTTCACAGTTTGACAGCTAAATGTGTGTATGTCAACACATCAATGAACATCAAGGTGGCTTTTTAGTGCTTCTTCCTGAACATCAGCAAGCATTAGCATGTTATATCAGCCATGGCTGTAGTACTCAAGTCTGGACTTGACACGTTTTCTTTGCTGTTTCGGACTTGATTCGGACTCCTTGGCATTTGACTTTGACTTATCTTGGACTCTGCCATTGGACTCGCAAAATATTTTTATCGACTCAACTGAGTCCAATCATGTTTTCACTCCTGCAACTTATTGTCGTCTTTCAAAAGAAACTTGAAATAATGTTTTTCAGATGATCAAACTATCCATCTGGTTGGTTAACCTGACCACGAGCGCCAAAGCACGCATACTTTTTCTTCAAGTCATGTCAGCCAGCTGCGGGATTACAAAATTTGGTTTTACCCACCATCAACAACTGGCGTTAGCCACATCATCTTCTAAAACAAGCTGACATGATGCAACCTGCACATTTTGTAAGATGACAATTTCAGAAACATACAGCACCACATCAAACTTTGTTTGACCATTGCAGAGGCACCACAAAAAGAGGTAATTGTTTTGGTTGTTTATCGACACATTTGGTCATTAAAGTAAATAATTCCATGCCAGCCAAGAAGAGTGTGAAGTATTATGAAGTTTCTCAAATTTTGTGATCGTGAAAATTGTATTTTTCTGTTTTAAGGGTTATTATTGATCTCATCTGGACTTGGACTTGGACTCGGACCTGGTGGACTCGGACACGACTTGAAATCCGACCTTTGTGAGTCAAACTTCACTTGGACTCCACAAAGATGGCCTTGACTACAGCCCTGATAGCATCCCTCAAATCTATCTGTGCATCCCGCTATGCTGCACATTGTGTTCCAGGAGTCGCTGCACACCTTCTTAGAAAAAAAAAAAATGAAACGCTGAGGGATACACATGACTCACTGACCGAGTGTCGACAAGCTGTTAGCAGTTTAGGATCACAGCAGAGTTAACACACTGTCAAATGCCCGGCAATGAGCACTTCAACGGGGAACGGATGGATGAGTGTCACATGCACTGTGTGATGATATGTCTGCACACTGTGTATAAGAGAGAGAGAGAGAGAGAGAGAGAGAGAGAGAGAGAGAGAGAGAGAGAGAGAGAGAGAGGGCTACCCTGCTCAGGGCATTGACTGAATTGTTTCCACATGTGTCTTATTACGCAGCAGAGTTCTGGGCGGGTTTGAAGGACAAGAAGAGGGGGGCT
>NW_017805461.1:2000971-2055460 GCF_001891065.2 Hippocampus comes | reverse complement strand
GGGGGGGTCGGGTTTCATAGCACCGTGTTGCACATCTGTTCCCGCAACTGAAAACACATAGCACACACGATTGCCCACACATTGATAAACCACAACGTGTCTACAAACAGTTGCAAACATGGTTCACACGGGACTTGTTTTAGGACTGAAGCTAGGTGAGCGCCACTAATTGTATTCTGCTTTTTGATTCGTCTCTGTTTCATCATTCTAAACACAGATACTCATATGCACATACCCTTCTTCTCTGGCACAGCTATCCTGAATGTTGCGGGCGCACGGGCGTGTCATTGGCGCAACACGTGGAAGGAAAATCTGAACGTGTTCTCATTAATCATTCCCGTTTCACTCAGAGAGCAAGAAGATGAAAAAAAAATGATGACCTCCAGCAGGTGTTGAAGGGTGAGCACAGCAGGGGATTTTGTGAGCGTTAAAGCTAATAGGGCGGAGGAGAACGGGCTAAAGGCAGGTGAGGGGAGAACGGTCATGAGAGGATGTGTGGAAGGGAATGAGAAACGGACTTCTGAGTGTGATAGGATAAACGGGGGCATGCCAGCACCATATATGTTGAATTGCCAGCAGGTTTATTCATGCTGAGAATGAGCGAGACAGAGAGCTCCAAATGTGCCTTAAACTCTAATTCTCACAACAAACTGAGGCGAGAAATGAGAGGACAAAACAAAAGAGAAGAAAGAGCAAAATAAAAAAGGGTAATTGGCTACAGTTGGGTCTGTCTGGCCAGAGAAGAAAGAGGAAGAAGAGAGGACATAGAATTAAGTAGAAGGGCAAGAGATGAGAAACAACTCCTCCCTGGGGTGGATGGATGGCAACACTTTGTGCACCGCACAATGCCACAAACTTCACACTATTATGGAGGCTTTTGTTTGCCAAGTTGAACGAGGGAAAAAAACGATGTGCTGAGAGCTGCACCGAATGGCGAAACTACAGTTGAAAGGCACACCTAGCCATCCATCCATCCATCCATCCATTTTCTAATCCGCTTATCCTCACGAGGGTCGCAGGCGTGCTGAAGCCTATCGCAGCTGTCTTCGGGCAGTAGGGTTGCTTGAATTGGTTGCCCGCCGATCGCGGCCTCGTTACAGCCTCGAAGGCAGGCATGTTGCCACTGTATCTGTTTTCTCGAAAACAAAACTTAAAACAAAGCAAAATACACATTGTTGAATCAAACACCACTTTAGACAGGTCCAAAAGCTCACATAGACAGACAATACAGTATAAGAATACTCACATATTCTGTAACTTCTATCAAAATCAAGAAAATATTCAAATAACTGGACTTTAATCGGCAGAGTTGCTTGAATGCGTATTTGTGAAGTCCCTACCATGTGCTAGCTCCCATAAATCGAATCCACCTTAGACTTGAACACAACAGGCTACCGTTAGTTCCCGACTCTTTCCAGGGCCCTCTTTGGCTTTCCCCGTTGTTCTTTCTATCAACTCAGGATTGTGCACAAGTATTTTTGTCTATGTCTGCAATTTAGTGCCACTTGAGCCTTGTGACTAAGTTGTGGAAAGTTAAGACTTTTATGTCTTGAATAAAAGTTGCTCTATTCCACCTTGTCATAACTCTCTCTGCAATATACTACCATTTTTTTCAACTCTAAAAAGGAAAACCTTGTAACATAAATCATGTGATGTGAGAGTACGTGACCATCATATTAGATGAGAGAAGCTGGCCTGTGCGATTCCAGTCGAATTTACACCGAAGCACTATTTCTCCTTCTGTCGACTTTGAAATGAGTCAGATTGGACTTTCCCAGCTGTGCTGAGGTTTGGCATTGTTTGCTCTGCTGGTGCACTTATATTGGAATTTTTATCTCTTGAGAGTCTGTCTTTTATTGAAATAACACGTAACTGTAACTAATGCCCAATGGGCTCACAAGTCTGCTTAAGCACGGTTTCCACGATGCACTGTACTTTGGTATGCCATGCATTTTTTTTTCCCGGATTTTTTACATTGACCAAAGATGTGAAGACAACCAAAATTATTGAGTGATAAACTACTTTTTGGCACTCCTGTTTGTATGACACCCTATGGGTGGAGATGGCGACGCACTCTGTCTTTCATTGAACGGTTTAAACAAAGAATTGTCATTTGAATCCATCGCTGCCTTTATCGTGTTTTGTCCCTCCTTCCAGTTGATTCATTTAAACTGCTACACAGCTGTTGTGACGTGATATTTACTGTCCGATGCAACCAACCACCCACGTGTTTCATCTACACTGTCAAGGTCACAACCAGTGATGCCGTGAGTTAGTAGTATACTGGAATGGTTGCCAATCAACAGCAAAGGTGATTGTGATGTGAATGGGGAACTCACAGGGAAGACCAAGCCACAGCCAGTTGTGCCAAAGTCAACTATCTGAACCACTACAATAGCAATGACACCTGTTTTACATGGTTTCCCCATTCCAAGCCATATCATGGTAAACTGAGTTATAGACACTGTTCACTTGGTAGCTTGGTTTCTGTCTATTATGACAAATTTGTATGTGTGTGTGCACTTCTTGGTCAAGGCAACGGGCTAGAAATTAACCTTCCATGTTTTTGGGTTTTTTTTTAATTTGAGGGGGAACCAGAGCAAACTGAGAATACCCACACAGGCATTGGGAGAACACGCAAACTCCACAGAGAAAGGCCTCAATGGTGAGTATTCAGTCAAACTGGGAACGCTTTGCTGTGGAGGAGCCAAACCTTAAAATCCCTGTAAAGGGAAAATAAATATTTTTTTTTTCTACATTTGACACACAACAGTGAGGAGTGTTGTTGAGAACACTGCAAAACTTGAATGATTAATGAAATCACCAAATGTATAAAATGAGGCTTTCAAATGGTGAAAAATCAATCCGGTCTCTCTGCTCTCAAATGCTGTGGGTGTGTCCACTGAATTCACTGGAAATACTCGCCACTGACTCTTAACTGTCAATCAAATACTATTAGGACCTGAAAAAATGTATGCATTTAGCATCTTTCTTATGCCAACATACGGTACATAACAGCATGTAACAACTGGGTCGTCACGGGGGCTTTTCTACTCCAAGACAATGAGGTGCTCTAAAGCTATTATCAAGCTACTATTTAGAAAACGAATCTAAGCACTCAGGTAAAAGGTGTACTACAACCTGGACAAGTCACCACCAGTCACTCAAAGTGTCTGTCATTCACCATTATGAATTGTTGGTAATCAATACCACACTAGCTGCGCACACATTAACTATGTGAGCTACTACAGAACAGCCGGCTCTCTCTCAGGCATCCCTTTCATTTGTCTTTCTTCATTTGGTATTATGCCCGCAGTTGAAATGCCGCTATGAAAACTTGATACTGACTCAGTAGGATAAAGAAAGGTCAGTGTTTCTTGGCTTGGAGCAGCCTTTGGCACTGGCCAGATGAGGACATGTGCAAGAGCAACAAGCACAAAGTAGAGATGGGACATTCTTTAAAAGTCTCTCCCCCTGTCTTTCTCTGTGTAAGTCAGAGCTACAGTATGTCTCCAGGCTCATGTAGCATCTGTGCTTTGTTAGACATATTGCTGTTGCACAAGAATGTGGGGCAAGGGACAACAACACTTGCTAAATAGCGTGCTTATTGAAGTTAAAAGTGGACTAAATTGTGCTGCTTGAGAGCTCGTCGCCGGTTCATCGTGGAAACAAAGCAGCATTGGAAAGAAAAATAAACACAAACAGGCCACCGGTGGAGCGAGCGCCTTTGGTGCTTACCTGACTGCTTACCTGATTGAGTTGGGCCAGAACATAGTCAGGAAAGCGGGTCAGCGGGTGCTGTTCTGAGGAAGAGCTCTTTAGAGTCTTCTCTGTGTGTGTTTTGGGGTTTAGAATTGTGAAGTCAGTCTCTGATTTACAAACATTTAAGGCTCCGCGCTGTTTCATTTTTCATTTAATCACAGCCCAAGGCCATGTCCGGGATCGCACCGCCTCGCTCGCCTCGCCGCTCCCCTCCTTTGCGTCTGGTCTGGTCTGGTCTGGGGAGATGAGGACCTGCTGGTGACCCCGCAGCCTGCAAAACACACACACACATTCTTGTAACTTTCTATATGCACTCTCAGACACACACACACACACACACACACACACACACACACACACACACACACACACACACACACACACACACGCCAAGAAAACACAGACAGGCAGACAGAACCCACACATGCAGACAGCATGCGGAACAATCCATCTAATTCCATTAATACAAAAAAAAATCTCCACAGACAGACAGGTATGATACAGCAGCCACAACAAACACAAAGGCAGACGTCACACGCTCAGCAGGGCACGGTCACGTGTTTCCGAGCTTACTACACACGTAGGGTGTGATAACCATTCCCACACTTGTGCCGCAGTCCCTATAAAATGAGGCACACCAAAACAGAAATGTACCCAGAGGAGGCACACGCAAACACACACCTGTGGTTTGGGGCCACAAAACAGAGAAGTCTTTGGTCTTTGAGCTGTCTGTCCCACTTAAAGTGAGCTCGCTTGTGAAGAGGAGCCGACACAAAACACACACACACGCGCGCGCGCGCACACACACACACACACACACACACACACACACACACACACACACACACACACACACACACACACATACACGCACTGTGATGAGTACACTGCTGGAAGAGAAGACCTGACTAAGCTGAATTCCCCCTGATCCCCTTTCCTATTTTCCATCTGCCTCAGCGTAGGAGAACCTGCAGCGGGGAGAACTAAGAAGAAGTATTGCCCACCATGGAGGTTACACTTTCACAGCTCAGACTGTGACACACAGTTTAAACACATGCTAACACACTCACTTAAGCACTACATTTTCACTTCACTCAGGTTTATATTTTTTTGCATTTTTGCCGCCTTCTGCTTCCACTTCTACAGCCAAGCCTTATCTCCCCTTTTCAACACACATCCCTCCCTCCGTCTGCCCGCCCCTCCATCCTTTTGTCATGTCTGTGGTGCCGTGTGGTTGACCAACAGCCAGTTGGAGACAAGTGTAGCGAGTGTGCGGCCAGACTTGCCTGCCTCGCCACCTAAATTACATGGGACAGTCCCAATTACCCTGTGGCCAACCAAAGCATTTCCTGGGTTATAGTGCTATAGTGACGCGTGCCCCCCCCCCCCCCCAGCACCTCCAACACACCCTCCCTTTTCCTTCTTTTGCTGTGGTTACAGGGGGTGTCATTAGACGCTTGTTTTACTGTAACCCCAAGAACGTAGCCGCCGGCCGCATCCACGCCACAGGAAGTGCCACTGTAACGTTCCAATAACTCGGATGCATGACAAATGGGAGCGTTAGGGCTAACAGGCTCGTAGTAAATTCCAGCCGGGTCCGGAGGGAGATGCGAAGGCAGTGTTGCGGGGAAAAGGAGAAATTCTAGACAAGCTGCTGTGACTTCTGGGAGAAAGATAAGCAATAGCTATAACGTATTATGGGGTTTTAAGCGTGAGGAGAATGTTTCGGACGAAGCAAGGTGTAAAGTGCAGATGTGGATAAAATAGCTGATTTATGGAGACAAGACAAATTTGAACTGTTCGGAATATTAGCGTACTGTCAAACTGTCACGCATGACAATTCAAAATCTAAGACAAATATTTTGAAAATAAAATAGAGTTGACGAAAATATTTTTGGTTCATTTATGAGCTGACCAAAGCACAGCATGAACATTACAGTTCTTCTAGCATTTTCATTTATGAAGCCCCTAAACGTCTAACCTTTTTACATTGTATTCTGCTTTATGTGACGGCTGTGCAAACGTCTGACCTTTGGGCTTTTGCAAATATGCAATCATTTGGATGATAATGTCACAGCGGTGTGTCTACTGCATTGAAGCGTTCCAACAGTCAAAGATCCTTCCGTCAGCACTACGTGTGATACTCGGCAGACACTAGGCAGACACTCTGTTATGGACCCAATTTCCATCTTCTTTTGAACCGAAAGGGGGGAGGAGAGAAAAAGAGATAACTGGGAAGGGAACAAGGGAGTAATGGACTAAGAATGCCGCTTGCCCGCCGTTGGGAGAAGTGAAGCCACCCGCTAAGCCCGCACAACTTGAATACATTGATTTTATAGATGTAAATAGAGTGTCAGAACTCTCAACAACGAAATGAAAACAAAGCCCATCGGGACAAAATTTGCTGTGAGATGTGCCCTAACCTCTGTCAGCCACAAGTGAGAAAATATACTCTGATTGTTCTCTGCAAACAGTGAAGTTGGTTCTTTCAGAGGCACTCATTACTCCACACAGGGATCCTAGCATAAAAACACACACTCATAACAGTATTTTCAGTGAAAAAAGACCCAACAGAAGTTGTCAGTAACAGGGGCAATGTATGATGGCTGGCATCAGGCCTCAACCGCAAGGCAGCTATTGATAATCCATTCATATGTGAATCCGTGGGAGTAACTAACGAAGAGGGAGGAGTATGACGTGAGGTTGAGTGAGGTAGAATGAATGAGAGCAGATTAGTCGTGGATGACGAGATGCGCTCTGGTGTCACCTGTCGTCACTCTCTCTATGCCCACCCATCGCTTGGGAGCGCCATGCGTGCAGAGTGTGTGACGTGAACAAGTGCCCAGGCGTGCAATGAATTTGATTGCACAATTTCAAAGTGTGTTTATGCGCACACGTAGATTGTACAAATGAATATTTCCCTCCGTCAGCAGTGATGTGCGCCACATACTTGTGGGCCATTACACCAAATTGGTGCTTCTTGTAACTCTCTCCAAACAGACTTAAATGTATATCTTTTTTAAAACTCTAAATCTGATCATACATTCTGAACTACTCAAAAAAATGCATTGGCATGTCTTGTTTTTAGCAGCGAACTAGCAAATGCATGAAATATAGCCACATTGAGTGTGGACAGTCAGCGCATTGCAGTGACTCATGACTCAACTAATTCTTTAATACCATATAAACTAATAAACATAGTTTACGTAACACAACTGAGATGAGATTTTAACTTCACCTCAACTATTTTTGCAATCGAATATACTGAAAAACAAATGAATGAACTTACCGATGGCCTTCCTATGGCCTGCAGAGGATGCAGAATAAAGCCACTTCCTGTGCATCGTGACTTGTGGAATATTCCAAATTATTGGTGTTAAACTAAGTGCTGAGCCGAGTGAAACCCCAGTAACGTGTCAGAAGCGTGAATTTCAAGATTTGTAAAGCATTTCAAATATTCTCTGATAAAGTTTCGTATTCGGGAGCAGGTAGAGGCAAAAACGCTATTTTTCCAGTTTTCAAGGAACTTAAATTCATCTTTTGAATTGTATTGATTAAAAATGTAGTTTGACCAATGAACTGGACACTGCTTCATTAAAAAATATTTTCAAGTACATTTGCTAGTAAATTGATGCTTTTTAATTTCCTGTGGATGCAAATGGCACTGATTCGGTTGAATGGCCCTTGTGCGTTTTCCCGCAATGTGCTTTGCACATCCGCAGGCAGCTCTTGCTCGCCGCTTGCGCATCTGCTGCTGCCATTGTAGCTTGGCTGGTGCTCTCATCGCTGCAACAAGCTCATCCACACATACACACAAGAGTGTAAACACCGGTGCATGAATATACACAAACACAAACCTTTACCCACATGCCCCTCTCGCTGTTCTACTTCATTCATTGAAAAATGAAAAATGACCATTTATTTACAGTGAGCTCTCGAGCCTGCAGCCTCCTAACACTAAAGAGGAAAACAAAAGGAAAAGAAAAGGAGTACGAGTGCAAGAGTAGAAACGCAAAAGGTAGAGGATCATCAAGATGACGACGGGAGAGTCAGAGAGCGGCTGCTTGAGAGGGAGTGAGAGTTTGTCAAGTACCAAGTTGTGGTTTGGTCCACTGCTGCATTTGGTTTTGGTTTATGTGGCTTGGGAAGAAATGAGCAAGGAAACAAACCTGGTGAGGAGGGAAAAAGTAGATGGGTTCACTCAGAACACTCGAAATCATGTTCAAGTGCTTAATAAACTTATCTTCCAAGGGATTTTGTCAATGTTGAGGTTGTGTAAGCATCTCATGAGATGAATTAAGGTTCACCGCAAGTATTTGAAATATTCCGAGCCATATTTATGTTTGTCCATGTCTGCTTGACGGAGCGCTCTGCCCTGCCCGGCCTGATTCTGGCCCAGGCCGCCGGGGCTTGGTTCAGTAGCAGAGTGTCTTTCCAGCCAGTGGGACCACTCTGGGTCCAGTTCCAACAAACTTATTTACATTTAGGGGAAAATGTGCTTTTTCAAATATGCCCTGCAAGATCCTTTTAGCCAATGAAATATTTCTACGCATGTAAACAGGACAAATTGTCAAGCTAACTTTGACGTGATTCCTCTGGATGTGGTGGATTACACTCTGATTCGAGTCCAGGTTGTTCCAGTTTATCCAACAAAACAGGGCTCTTTTCAACAAGATGTTTATTTGAACCCGCTTGGGAAAAGCCAGGTGTTGCCAGTGTACACAAGACTAATGTGGTTTGAGGGAGTTTACCTCAGATTGCAGGTGCTTGTAGGAGTGTGCCGCAGTGTTCACAAGATAAGGCCTCGCAATGGACAAGTGTGTCTGCAATGACCTTTTGACCTGTGCTGCATGACATGGCTCCAAAGTGACTGGGCTGACTTTCTACCTTTTTTTGCAAGGGATCCATTTTATAAAATTAGTTCAGCGTGCAGCTTTATTGAATGTTTTCCTTTTTTATTTGAAGTTCAAACTTTTTTTTCATACCACTGCTCTAACACAACATGCATCCTCATGTTATTTCATGTTATTTCATGCTGTATGGCATGCATGGCTCAGTGTTTTCATGCTAAATCCAAATGTCTTGTTTTTGGTGAGGACAAATCTTCTGTCGCCGGAGTATCAAACTCATTTATGTCACGGGCCACATCGCATTTGTGGTGTCTCTCAGAGGGCCGTTATTACAAACATACTGTATGCTCGCCTTATATTATCACATACCATGATTTGCCTTCATGGGCCGGATCTGGCCCCCGGGCCATGAGTTTGACACCTTTGATCTATATAGTCCTATACATAGCAGATGCTAACAAATGATATGCCTTTGCGCTTATATAATACGTATATTCTCTGTTAATTTTAACCTTGTATGATGTTTTGTTTGAGTGCGAGGAAAACAAAGTAGGCCTTGTTTCTCTCTCTCTCTCTCTCTCTCTCTCTCTCTCTCTCTCTCTCTCTCTCTCTCTCTCTCTCTCTCTCTATCTCTCACACTCGCTGATATTGTATAATCACTTTGACGTGAGATAAAGCAAAATGTCTGTGGTTGGGGGGCAGTTGTATAAAGCAGGTGATAACTGCATGTGCATGTATACTGTATATAACCTTATCTAAGAAGAAATCGGCATGAGAGTTGCTGATGAAGTAGCATACACTCACCTGACTTGTGTGCGGGCAGCGTGCGATCGATTCTCACTCAGTGATGGTGTGGGTGTGTATGATTGTTTGTCTCTATATGTGCCCCGCGACTGACTGGCGATCAGTCAGCTGGGATAGGCTCCAGCAACTCCCTGCGACTCTCCTAGAAACACTTCTTAGAAAGCGACCATCACAGAAAAGGGTGGACATTTTTCACTTGACAGAGGAATACAATAAAATGAAAGGCAATCAACGCATTAGATTATCAGTGTTGTAATTTAGAAAACATGAGCACCTTGAGGATAAGCGGTTTGGATAATGGATGGATGTTGAGTAAAGATACGGCTTTCATAGCAACATGAGCGTAATGAGCTTTGTGCAGGAGGGAATGGTCGTAGTCCTCCTGAACGACATGCATGATGCCAGCAGTCAGAAGACGAAACAAGACGTGAGCTAACAGTGATTCAGCAAAACAACTTCATCACACTACACCCACAATTATGTGGCCGTTGTGAACAATGCACGCTGGCTATTCATGGCCACAAATGAAGAGGCGTATGGAGGACAAGCCCAAACTCCAAAAGCAAATGAATGAGGCAATGAGCAGATGTAGATTGAGGAAAAAAAAAAACATAACCACCACTCAGCGATGAGAAGACATCACACAGCAAGGCTAAAGTAGGAAAGAAAAGACAAAAGATTTGGGCTACAAATTCATGCGAATTTCCGGTCGCTGCCTAACGTATTGTAATCGCATCAATCTAAAATATGCTTGCATTCTGCTGAAATGATGTCAAGTTACCATAAATGACGACTCACCTTATTATTTGCTCCAGTTATCCAAGTGTCGATGAAGCAATGGCAGCAGCATATCTCATTTAATGAGCCATTTGCTGTATCTACATGTGTGAGCATAGACTTGCATGGCATATTGTGACTCGCTCAACCTAACGTTGCATAGAGGGCACAAAAATAATCACACAATTGAATACCGAGTCTTCACATTCTATGCTGCAGATGCAACAAATTTGAGCTTATGGAAACATAAAATTATAAGAAAATAATAAGACAGTAATGACAAACATATACCAATTACTGCAGGATGAGGATAAATGTTCCCACAAAGCTTCGTGATGGAGCGGCTGACATCGCCCGCCGGGTACCTCGCATGAACAGCGGGGAGAGTGGAGCTTCATGACTTGCTGGGGAGCCGAACAAGGAGAAACAAAGAGAAAGCCAGCAGACTGTCCTCGTTGATTCAAAAAGTTAAATTGTTCCAAATGTATAAACTTTATGTCTTCTTTGTAGTACCGGCAAACGTGCTCATTTAAAAAGCTGAGCCTCATGGCCCGCACGCGACAGAGTTGGCTGGAAGAGCTTTTTCTTCTTCTTTAGAAGTCATGAATTCGGAGTACACATCCACTTTGAAAAGCACCACCTTCAAAGTATAGAATATATTTTTCCAAAAACCCATGTTAACAGAATTTTATAGCATGATGATATTTTTCCTCCTGATGGCGTCCCGGTTGCTTGGAATAAACAGAAGACGCATGTTCGCACACCTCCGAATTTTTCACCCGTCATTCGTCATGAGCTGCTATGCATAGAGGCCATTACCAACATTGAATCCAAAACACATCCACCAAGGATTTAGCCAGTCACAGAAATACAGTAAAAGCCAAAGCCCTTAATGTCTAAAATGCTGACAACAAAACTGAGTACAACACCAAAGTAAAAATGTCCAAATTGGACTTTTCATTGGAGTAAATTGTCATCAAAAAATGTATTTAAAAAGATTCAGAATCAGAATCATCTTTATTGGCCAAGTATATAGAACACAAAAGGAATTTGTCTCCAGTAGTACAGGCTACACTCGTATCATCATAAACAAAGACATGACAAATAAGTATGGAAGGACATTCCGGAATGTAAGCGCACCGTTGTGCGGTGGTAGCACCCAATGACAGCTGTGAGACAATGTGCAAAGTATCAAGCAGAGCTAAAGTGATCAGTGGTAGAATACAATACTGTAACAGTTGTACAGTTGGTGCAGAAAATCACTGAACCATTTTAAAGTGACCAGTAGCAGTATTTGTAGTACAAGAAGTGTGCAATTGTGCAGATGTCCTTGAGTGCTTTCAAGTGTCTGGTGCGGTGGAGTATACATCAGTGACAGTGGTTCAAGTGAGTACAGAGCTGGAGCTACAATGATTAAAACGGTAATGCTATTCCACAGGGTTGTGCAAAATTGCAAAGAACCACTATACAGGTAGATTTGGGTTACTGTTTAGGGAGAACAATAACAATTCACTAATAAGTAAACCCATGTTGTGAATTTGAAGTTTTGTGCATATATTGTGTATCAAAGGATAAAATAGAGTACATTTTAGAACAGAGAACCAGATTGACTGATTGGATGAGATAAAAGGTTGCCACAGTTACCTGCTTTTGAACAACTTATTGAATGTATTCAAGAAATGCAGTATATATAATGAATATGAGTCATTTGATATAAAAAGTAGAAAGAACAATTATACATATATACAAACCGAAAGGTGTATCAATAAATAAGTATAGTACACAAAAGGGTAAAAGTATTTGATCAAATGTAGATTTCTTCCTTTTCTTTTCTTTGGTATTGGAAATGATCAATATACATTATTGCACAAGGCTTAGGACTAGATAAGTTGTATACTTCTTCCTACTCCTTTGAACATATAACTGTGATGATGTTTGTATTACTTACTTTTATTTTCCTTTCATAATTTTTGTTTGCATTTTGTCATCTGTTATTGTATGTTTTATATATGTTCAATAAACAAACAAACAAACAAACAAAACAAGCTTTCCATTCATCTCTTATTCCAACTTCATCTCCTTTTAATAGCTCTCTGCTCCTCCCTTGTACTCTGATAATCTAATCCAGAACATCATGATCACATAAAAAAAAAAAAGAAACAAGTGCACATACTGTTAACTCTATTTGAATCACACACACACACACACACACACACACACACACACACACACACACACACACACACACACACACACACACGCACACACACACACACAGAGGGGGTATGAGGTAGCAGGAGAAGCTGAAGGGAGGGGGAAAAAATGAAATAAACTGTTTATTCAAAGGCAGCGCTGAGCCCCTTTTGTTGTGGTGGGGACCTGCATTTTATTAGGAGCCTAAAAAGCCTTCAAAGGCTGGAAAGACAGGAGACATGCCGGCAGACAAGTGTATACAAGGCAGCCGATGGAGAGAGGAGGGCTGGGGTGCTGTGGAGTGGGATGGATGGGGAAAAGACCTCCGGAAATGGGGCAGGGTGAAAAAGATTTCAAAACAGGTGGTAATGGTGGTTTTAAAAAAGAGGTAAAAAGTCAGTCGTGGGAATGAATGGTCTCTGGGGTGCAATGAGGACCTCAGAGTTTTGTCTCTCTTGGCAGTGAGAGTGTAATGTGAAGGTCTTAAAGAGGTGAAAAGTGGACAAATTTAATCCTAGAGTATGTTTTCTTTATGTAAAAACGATATTTCTGAAAAGTTCCAAATAAACACAACTGTGTTTAAAACCGTTTACACAGACCTTCAAAAAAAAAAAAAAAACGACTGAAATTTTCCGAGAATCAGCATGCCAATTCAGGGGTTGGTGTTTACTGTACTAAACATCCCTTTGACACCAACCTTTAAAAACTATTGAAAATGCTACAATTTGCAAGAACACTTGAGCAGTTGGTGATGTCAGACTCACAGAGCCGTATTTTCGTGCCGTGCGCAATTCTAGTGCAAAGTGCCGTCTAATGGTACGCATTGGTGGAGTTTTCTTCCTTTTGGCAATCTCGTAGCGGGGCACAACTATAAAGGGGCGTTTGCACCATTGTGGGAGTGAACACAGCTGGCTTCTTTCCCAGCCCCCTCAGTCCCTTTAGATTCAGTGAAGGAGAGGTGCGCAGTCTACATGCCGAAACTAATTTCTGGATACCACACAGGAGATCGGTGCACTCAAAGTACATTTAAAAGGTACTGCAAGAAGATCGCCATTTATGGATATTAAAAGTTGGCCATTGTGAAGTGGGCTCATGGAGAATGCGTTCCACCACCGATTGTGCGTCCATGTGTGACAACCACACCTCCAAGACCCCTCCCCCCCACACACACACACCCATAGCTGTTACATTGAAAAGATGGTAAGAAAAAAAATTGTTAAAAGCTGGATTTTCTACAGAAAAGGGATTATTTAGAACATTGTCATCTGTAAAACTTTCAGAGACCTACTATTATGTTTTTTTGTTTCATTTTGTGCCCTCTACACAGGAGGCATAATTTAAATTAGGAGTGCTCCATATACAGTAGATTTGATGTATTATGATTATTAATATGATAATTATTATTATTTTATTACTGTTTATGAAAAAAAATTGCCATTGTGATAATGGCACATGTGCAGAATGCAAAAGACCTGCAATAAATTCATGTGGAATTGTTCGCTTTAATCTAACTTTGACCAGTGAGATGCAACCTTAAATGTGCATCCCCATCTAACAGGAGAAGAGCTTCTAGGTGAGCTAAGAGACTGGTGGCAGGAGAAGGAATCCACCCGGCCAGGGTGATTTCTAATGTGAATGTAACATGTCCATGATGTGACATGCATATGCTCAAAGCACGACATCAAATGACGTACACCAAAAAAATGACGTCACATAGGGCACTGTTTAAGTAAACATGGTCCCGCGTGTAGGGACTCATTGTAGCGAGGCGGGAGGAGGTAGAAATACTCAAGACAGAACGAGGCGAGGCTTTTCGATCTCATTTCATGGAGACGTGAACTGAAGATGACGTCATGCCATTGCCCTACATAATAAATGAATCGGTGTGCGTGGCTGAATTTCTACTATCACCACAAATGTCCACATTATGCTTCCTGTTTCAAGTGGGATTAAATGAACATCAAATATAAAGCCAACGCTGTTACTTAAAACGGCTTTAAAGTTTCACGGACGACTGTCAGCAGTATCCCCTCCCAAGCACCCCTCCCTGTCCATGCATTCATTTTTTGATGACGTATAGGTCGGATGTGTACGGAGGAGCGTTCATACTGCAGGTGCATTGCATACATGTCCGGTTTAGATCTACATTTGAAAGAGGCCCAAGTCAGATTTGAAAACATCAGAATTGTGTTGTTCGCACTGCATGAAAAATCTGATACGTGTCGCTTATGGGCAATAAATAAATAAAATCGTAATTGAGCCGCTGCGCACGGATGGAGTTGGGTTTCTTCAGATATTTTCGTAAAAGGGTGCAGGTACAAATAGGCATTTGCACGCTGTTGTGCGTATGAACTCAGCCGGCTTCTTTCATGTCCAATGGAAGCGACTCCCCTGATTCCATTTAAATTCAGTGATGAGAGGCGCACACTGTCCCTGACATTGCAGAAGCAAAAATTGACTCACCGGGGTCCGTACACGAGATCGGTGCCACTTATAGTGTGTTCATGAACTGCAAGATCTCCCTTGATGATGTAAAGAAAGTTGGCTGCGCAAGTGAAGAGGGCAATTGGAAACAGCCTTGTACCTCACTCATATATCTGTATGTTTTCCACACTAGTGCATACATGTGTGACCCGCCCTCCCCCAACACACACACACACACACACACACACACACACACACACACACACACACACACACACACACACACACACATTCACATGGTGTCACGTGGTCAGGGAGGTGCTATTAAAAATAATTAAGATCATGATAATAATTCATTGAATGAATTGATTCCTACAATGATTCAGAGGGATTGTGTCTTGTGTCATGTTTATCAACACGACATCCATCAGATACGTCACACGCGCCGAATCTGTCTGCCTTCGCTTCAACCAAATCCACCAAAATCGTGTTACATCACTTGCACCAGCACTCAGTTCTGCTTTTTTTGGCATGTCTATACTATAGACTACTTTTGTCACCAAATTGCCGCCAGATGTGCCGGGGTGTGCAATAGAATATGCCGGAACACTTATCAAGGTGCAGTCTATCAAATTCATAAACATGCTAAACTAGACTTACTCCGGCATGAAAATGAAGATATGCCGGATTTTGCCCCAAGTGCACAAGTACCCATCGACAAAAATAGAGCCCCGACTGCAATTTGTTCACCACTGTGCACTGTGTGTGTGACAGGCCTCAAGAGTTTGTACCAGTTTTTATAAAGCGCTTTTCTGGACACTCAATAATGGTTCACAGTGGTCTGCATCAAAAATTAAACGAGAATGACATTAACATGTTCTGTTTTTCGCACTGAAGATAGTGGTTCACTTTGCCCCATATGCTCCAGTTTTTCACTTACATGTGCTCTTGTTTCTCTTTTTAGGGTGGGGGGCGTTTTGTATGGCTACTAGGTAGCGCACTGGTCCAGTCACATAGCTTAAACGGAACACTGTGCATGACATACCTTTAAGCTAGGTTCAAAGAACAATACCTGAATTTTCAAGGGATTCATAGAACATTCTGCATTCTATGAGATGTCACCTCACTTTGCTGCAAGGATGACAGGAGCATATAGGGAAAAACGAATGAAATATTTGGATTCACCATCCGAATCTGAAATTGTTGTTAGCTATTTGTTTATGCATTTTTTTAATGTTTTTTATGCTGACCAGTGTTATTCACGCACTCACACAGTTGGTGGTAAACTACGTTCTGTAGCCACAGCTGCCCTCGGGCAGACTGACGGATGTGTGGCTACGGCCCTTCCAACCACCACCAAACATTGAGCCGCACAGCTGTGTGAGTGAAACTGGAGGCAAGATGGGTTAAGTGTCTTTCCCAAGGACACAACGGCACGCGACTCAGACAGAGCGGAATTCAGCCAAGCCTTCAGTTACTGGATGACCCGCTCGACCTCCTGAGCCACGGCTGCACCACGAGTGAGTGTGTGTGCTTGTGCAGCGTGCATGGTGCTTGGTGTTGGCCTGTGGGAGATTTAGTTAGGGTTTGCTTGGAGAGGCAAAGGAGAGATTTCGTTGACTAACTTTATCATTCTTGTTGCTCTCTCAAGCTAAGTGTCAGTACCGCGTTCCCATCACTTTCTGTCAGCTCTTGCTCGTATTCAATATGTTTGCCTCCTTGAGTGGCTTTATGATCCAGCCTTAAAGCATGGCTGCACATACAGTATGTCTCATGCATTCAATCCTTTCTCAAATTGTGTGTATGTGTGTGGGTGTGTGTTTGTCTGTGTGTGTATGTATATACGTATGAGCACACTTGCGCACGCTGACTCACTCTGGAAGGCAAATCAAAGTGCTCTGCTTTCAATAAGAGTCACAATCAGCAAAGTGGCAGCAAGAAATGACATCACCGCAGCTGGGTCCCCAGCTGGAACACAGAAAGGACTTTGGCACGTGTGTGTGTGCGTGCACGTAGATGTATTTGTGTTATAGTGTCAAAGACCAGCGAATGCACAGTTTATTTGGAATAGGCATATTTTATTCAATTCGTAAACCACGCGGCAGAGCAACATGCAAGCAGGTTCACTGCAAATGCACAACCTTTCTTTGCAGCATCTGGAGGTGTGTGTTAGCGTGCATGTACGTGTGTGTATTGTGGCTGAGAGCACAAGTGAGATTTCCAACCTCAGTCATCCCGTCAGTCTCGTTGCACATTCTGTGCCTTGTTTCTATTGGAGCAGACAGTGCTGCGGTGAGAAAAACAACAAGAATTTCATCTGTCACTGATTAAGTCCATTAATGTGTTGGTGTCTGATGTCTTTCGCACTCCTTCCATACACACCGACGCGCAGCTGCACTCACAAACAGACACGACATACACCCATGCTCCCACCACACCGCACCGCGCTGCTACCACGACCACGACACTCCGTGGAATCTCATCCGCCGTTCTGTGCGCGCGCGTGCGTTTGTGTTGGGTGTGAATGGATTTTCACACGCTAAGTCATGCAAGCCGGAAAATACTGATCATAAACTGCCGACCAACACCAGCAACCGACGGGTCTACGACAAGCCAACACAAACACACAGACAAACACACACCGTGCCACTGCATACACAAACTGACGATGCGGTTTATTCACACACACACACACACACACGCAAACACACACACACACACACACACACACACACACACACACACCACCCACACTCATACACGCACACACACACACACACACACACACACACACACACACACACACACACACCACACACACACATACACACACACACACACACACACACACACACACACACACACACACACACACACACACACACGTGCAAACCATCACTTTCGAATGCACGCATGCATCACTCAGCCGCTGAAAACACACACTGCTACCGAGCAAACCACGCAACCAGACACAAACGTCTGATGTTGTCACTGTGGTATGTAACATTCCACCATTGTAACTGTAGGAGCCAACCTCGCTGCTTTGAATCCTGTATGTGCAAGTGTTGGGATTGGTGCTTCAGCGCACAGACTGTCTTGTTGTTGCTGGCTGAAAACAGCTCAGGTGCTGCATTTCCAAACTTGGAATGCACACTGTAAACATTCTGGAAGTTCTGTCAACGTGGAAGCCATCTTCCTTTTATTTTCTGCAGATTGCTCTTTTGTTCACCGGTGACCTCGATGCACAACCTTAGTCACATGGTAACAAGTGGCCTTTTTTTTTTTTAAATCAATGCAGCTGTCCTTCCCCTGTAATTCATTTCCATCCTCAGATTAAATATAATGGGACTGTATAATTGCATGTTTTTCTTGCTCATGTTTTCTACAGCTTTCTTTGCTCCTTTTTGTTGTTGCTTTCATGTTTTTCCATCCACTCATCCTTCCTCAGCATCCCCTTCAAAAGATGATGATGTCAATGATGACGGCCACTGAAGCGGAAAAAAAAAACCCCACTTTTTTTTGAAGTAGTGCAATCCAACGTGGAAAACATTCCTAAATAAATGTACTGGTTTCTGGAAACTTTCTATTGAAAAACTGGTGGAGGAATGTTCGAAATATGTGAAAATGTTTCAGAAAATAATGGGAAAAAATGAAATAGAAGTTTATGGTAAATTATACAAACTGTCATGTAAAAAAATGAGTACCAATTTGTACAGTGTATCCAAGCAAACATTTTCTGGGAAATGTGAAAGTTTCCAACATTTTCAGATGGCTCAGCAGCAAGACAATACGGATGTTTGAAAAATTACATTTGCTTACTGCACTTCCAATTGGAACAATTCATTCTAAACTCAATGCTCCACTTTTAGGAAGAAGAAAGGCATTGTTTTGCTGTTTAAAATGCTGAGCACTATATTACGTGAAACTAAGGTTGCTCGTAACTGTAACTCTTAAGAGTACTACTTCCAGCGCATAAAACACCTGCAGTCATGCCCAATCATGTCACACTCATAAGGGACATTTCTATTTCTGCATTTCATGCTGTTAAAAGTAACGAGCAAGCTAATCCCAGCTGATTCAGAGTGAGAGCCACGTTATAATTTGTAATAACCGCTGCCTCTCTGTGTCAGGTCAAGCCAGGCTGTTGTTGATGGAGCAGTTGAGGTGAGAGAAGAGAGAGACCACATATACTGTACACATATATATGGCATTTCAGAGAAAGTGAGCAACATTCTGTTAATAGATAACAAAATAAATAAAGAAATATATATATATATATATATATACACACACACACAGTATATATACAGTGACGGGTATTGAGGCATTGAGGTTTGGGCCTGGGCTTTCATTGGGTATTTTGTGATCCAATCCATCTCTTAATAATGCCATAATGTTAAATATGAGCCCCCCGCCCCCCCCCAAAAAAAACTCGATATAACTATGGCTACGTTCACAATGCAGTATGTTTTTAACCAGTTCCTAAAAACACTTTTAAATTCACAGATGATTGTCTGTATAGTTTCCCTTCCAAGAACTCTCCCCCGCACGCATCGAGAGGAAAGAGGTCGATGTGTGGCATTAAAGAGCATTTCATGTATTTGACGATATTACCAAAAGGAAAAAAAGACCCCAATTAATTTTGTCTTCCAAGCCATCACCTCAATAACCCCAATCTTCAACAGTACAATATCATTCTTGACAATCAATTTTTGTCAATATGAAAACTTTAAATAATTAAATAACATCATACTCACCAGAGATGCTAATGCAGAAGCTCCTAACGATTTGTGTAGGCTAACTTGTCCACTCATACACAACTACATAATTCCACACCCTGCAAAAAAAAAAAAAAAAAAAAAATCCACTCTGCAAAGCAGTGTTGGTTGAAATAGACTCATTAAAGTCCAGTTGTTCTTGAAAGGTACGATCTGAAAGTGAATTTTCAACCAAGGTCTGATATCTCCATCATAAATCAAGCTGCGGCCGCCCATTGTGCTGAAACAATCCGAAGCAATAGTAGCTCAACCAATCGGAGGACAGAGAAACTCACTCGTCATGGGGCCTGCGGCATGACTTTCTGTAGGTGAATCTACAATCTGATTGAACCAGCCATTTCAGTGGTGTGAGTGAGGTCTACGCCTTGACGTCATTCGACGAAATAATATGTGCACGGCAACAAATTGAAGCTGAAATCTGAGTGTGCCAAAAGAAATAACCCACATAGGAATACCAGCCACACGGCCATATGAAAGACATATGAAATGAAGACAAAAGATTGTTGGAAATTAATTGTTTCCACTTATTGAAGTTGTAAATGTAGGTCTGTGTTTCTAACAGTGCTTTGAAGGCCCTGACAGAAGCGGACTATCTCTCTCTCTCTCTCTCTCTCTCTCTCTCTGTACAGATATACATGTATATATACAAATATACACACACACACATACAGTGAATTTTTTTTTCAAATGAGGAAAGATTCCACAGTAACGTGAATATGGCAAGTGCAAGCTATAAATCTGTTACGTTCCAACCAAGCGTACTGGTGTTATGTAATGGCACTGACATCTTGACTCATTTACATGTATTTTGTTGATCACTTGCATGTGTGTACTGTATTTGTGATCGTGGCTTCAGTCTAATTTTGAAATTCTGCAACTCTCAAAAAGCTGTAGAATCTAGTCTACGACAATCAAGTCTTTCTGAGTTCTTTCTATTTTCAAGAGGAATTGAAAACACTCAAGAAGGTCAAGTGAGAACTGCCAAGTCATAAATTCATCTGAAATGAAACTGTTGCATTTGTGCCATAATAGTATATATTGGGGTTTGAATGACTCCAGATTTCTTGTGGTAAAAGTTGAGCTTAAGTCGATTAATTGATCATGTCATTATTTTTTTTTCAGCACAGTGCAGCGGCCTCCAACCTCTTTCGTGCCATGGTCTGATTTCACATAAAGACATATTTTGACGGACCAGCATAGAATCAAATAAAAACAAATGATCATATGAAATTAGTTAGAGGCCTGCGCATGTTTTTTTCTTCAACAAAGTCTCATTTTGTCTTCCATAGCATAGTATGTTTTCAACAAGTGTCAAGATGTTGGCCTGTGTTATGATGAATAAAGTTATCGTGACCACATTGTTGTTGCCAGTGCATTATTGGACACAGTATTTTGGTGACATGACACTGCCCTCGTCCCACTGTTACACCCAAGTGTGTCACTGGGTGCCGTTTTAGACTGGAAAACTGCAAAGTAAATTGGTGAAAACATGTTAATGCTATCTCCACCATTCAGTATGACGTAGTTCTCCGAGTTTGAATATTTTCTTGAAACGTGTTTAAAAATGTGTGTAAAAAATGCGTTTCGAAACAAAATCCTAAATTTACTTTACAGAGTCGGTAAAATACCATAAATTGGAAGGCTAATGTCACCGAATAGATGATGTTCGACTTTGGAGGTTCCAATTATCTTCGTAACACTCCTTTCTCATTGCCTATTTTTAAATGAAAGTGGTGCCACGTCACAGTGTGCGAGGATCAACATAAGCAAGCTATGGATGGGCATCAACAACATCGAGAGTTTTAATCCATGGCTAACGACCCATCGGCCAAACAGCAGCCTTCACTTTGGAAGAATCAGCGCTCTCCAAGTATGACGGAGGTACGTCAGCTCAAGGGTGAGATCGCTCAACCTTTTTTTTTCTTTTTTTGTCAGCATTATTTATTCAGGAAGGAATCTATGTTCCTACAAAGGCACCTCAGTGGTGGCATGAAGGAAAGTGGGACTGAACCCATGACCTCCCGTCACCGGCTTGTTTATGCCCAAATTTATGCCTCACTTTTCTTCAAATTCATAATTCATGGGGATATGTGCTGTTGAATCATAGATATTTACATAGACAAACAGAATTGAATCACAGCTGTGGGAGGAATGCTAACAGCGGAGACCTGAGGGCGCAGAGCAGCAATGAGGGATGGCTACCAGCACTCTACAACTCACATTGTGATGTGCACTGCGAATCGTATATATCACACAGCATGGCCCATAAAAAGTCCACATGCTTACAAAGACGCAGAAGTCCAGAGAAGTACACACAGACGTTGCTCACATGTAGGAATTCCTTGTTTGTAGTCCTTGCGGAGGAATCCGAAGTTCACTCACGGAACTCGTTTCTCTCCTGACTTTCTTCCTGTTCTGTCATATTTCGCTGATCCGTCACATGCCTTATTTTCACCACAGGAAACGTACCCAGGGCCCTGCCACTCTCCCACATGTGTGACACCCTATACACCACAACAATCTGAATCCAAAATCCTGTCATGTGCTATACAGTAATGCGCCGCTGTCCAGAACACTTTGCTTTCCTTCCAACTGTCACGTCTCGTATATTACTGTCAATCATTTCATCTGCAGCAGACATTTAGGTGAGCGTGCCACGGTGTCATCCATAATGCGAGTCGAAAGATTCTGGTGGGCCTCATCTGGACATGAATGACATCAAGCTGGGTGCCCAGTGATGGTCTTGGGCAAACAGTGTGAGTCTGCCCCAAGGTATAATAGTTTCGTCATTTTTATCATGGTTAATTTGCATTTTGTTTTGACTTTTGCTGTTTATTTTCAGTTGGTTTTAATTAGTTTTGGGAGCAGGTTTGTAAGTTTTGTTATCTTTTTTTGTTTTGTTTTGTTTTTTACAAAAATGCTTCAGATGAGTTTAGTTTAGTTTTAATTTTTTTTGTTTTGAGAGTTTTTCTTGTGCAAGATAAAAATAAAAGGTCCCTATGTTTTGTGTAAGGTGAACTACAATTTTCAAACAACTTTTTGACCTTTCTCCTTCTGTAAGGACGTGCAGCAATACTGAAATAAATACATTGAAAATGAACCCCGAAAGCTACTGCATGACATTAATTAACAAATACAAAAACAAAGCGCATTTTCGCTGTAACTGTAATTAGTTTTAACCAGTTTTCTAAACGGAAGATGCTGTGTTTCATTTATATTTGACTTTGTATTCCGTGACCGAAAATTTTTTTCCAAGTTTAGTTTTAGTTATTTTAGTTTTCGTGACTTGTAACAGCCTTATCCGTACCTCCCCAACTATATTAGATCTTGGTCGCCTTTGTTCACATCAATGGTTGTTCACTGCAACTGTGGGTTTTTTTTAGTTGGTATTGCTAGGCCTGTTTCCAAAACTACTGCAGTTGCTTGGAAGGCTCTACCTACAACCTGAAAATGCATTATCTATGGATGCCAAAATTTATAGTCCAGCTTGCTGTTGTTATTTCAATTCTCAAGTGAAGAGGTGACGTTACAGACAAGGCCTCCGCCTGTCCGCCAGCCAAGAGGAGTTCCAGAAGTCTATTAGCTCACAAGCTAGATTTTGACTAGCACCTCTTGTCCTGATGTGGAAAGGCCGATGGAATTTAGTTTGCCCACTAGAGGCTTTAAAGGGGAGGTCAACCCCAAACTTTTCTTGACAATAATATCTTGTATGAATCCCTACTAGTATAAACCCAGCATTCTGATCAATATTGCGTTTGTGGATTGAGCATCAAAAGCCACCCATTTTGTGGGGGGGGGGGGGGGGTCCATTTTGCCATTTGCTGTGGATTTAAAATAACGTCACAGTTGCTCAGGGCTCAGGTAACGACCAATCACGGCTCAATTTGACCAACCTCAGAAAACAGCTGAGCCATGATTGGTCGTTACTTGAGTCTTGAACAACTGTGATGTCATTTTCTGTTGACAGAAAACGACAAAATGGCCGCTCACTGAGATGGATAAAAATGAGTGGATTTTACTGCTTAATCCATATTCCACAAATGCAACACTAATCCAAAAAACGTGTTTTGACTAATGTAGATATATTTTCACAGCTCAAACATGTAGGAATGCGTAGGCAAAAAAAAAAAAAAGTTGCTAGACCAAGTCGCATCCACTTTTCTGCAAGGCATGGTTTCACACATCCAATGGACACACTCAGAGCATTTAAGAAGGGAGACAATGGCTTGATTTCTCCACGATTTGGAAGCTCTATTGCATATACTTGCCGATTTTTTTTAATGGCTCAAATTTGGCAGGGTTCTTATCAACACTTTTCTCTGTGGTGTGTCAAATTTGGAGGACGAGGAGAAAAACAGTAGACAACAGAATAAAAGGTTTCATCGTGATGGGAGAAGGCATCATATGTTTTGTGACCAGGCCAAACTAAAAATGACATAATGGTGAGGTCTTATGTATTTCTTTTTTTTCATTCATTTATGTAAATTAGGGGCAGAGCTTTGGCCTTTCCTTTCCTTTCCTAGAAATGTAAGGCTGGGGCAAACTGCGGTAACCACATCGAGCTGGGCTAGGCTGAGGCTGCATGGGTAGCAGGGGGCTACCCTGCAGGCCTCTCCATATGGAAAGTGTTAGACTAGCAATTTCTAATGAAATGCAGGCTGACGTCAGACAGGCACCCACCCATTGTTTTTCTGCTTAATTTGGTATAATATTTGTCTTACAAATGAGGATTCGGCCAGGGCAGAGGAAGAAAGGGACTGCAGCAATGACCTGTACTGTAAAACGTCCAAATGACAATCGAACAGCCCTTGTATGACTTCTTACAAGGGTACAAGGAGGGCTTGTGAAAGGTTCTCAGCATTCTAAGTGGGTGCACTTGGGTAAGGACTTGGTGTTAATTGCTCATGGAAGTTTATTTTGCACCTCTTTGAGAAATGCACCACTGAGCCTGCTGTTGACTGACTGTTTTATGTTTCCTTCTTTACTCATGCAAAAGTGGTATTTTCCAACTACTTTCTCTCTGACTTCCTCTCTTCTTTCAAGTATGCTCTTGTATTTTCCAGCAAAAAGTACATAGAGGTTAAAAATGTCCTCGGAGCGCTTTTAACCGAGAGGTTGCGCAGTAAATGACCACAACCTCGCCATCTGGCAGAAGTCACGCAGCAAGCCAGGGAGAAGGAGATGCTTAGGAGGGATCCGTGGATGGAAAGAATGAAAGAGGCAGCAAAAGATGAGTGAAGGTCCACAGTGAAAACATGAGAGGAGCGATTAATGGCAGGGGGTATGCAGCTTCTTGCTCTCACACTCTGACATGTCAACTCAAAGGTGCTTAATTGGCATGAGTAATGATGAAAGTTGCTGCCAAGGTAATTACGTAGGACAGTAAAGTTTTGTTTTTTTTTTTGTTTTATTTTTTGAAAAAACATTAAACTTCCTCTTTTGCCCAGTGGCATGGCAAAAGGGCAGCAAAAAGAGGAAAAAACTGAATGAAATGTGGTGACAGAGAGGTTTAGAGTGGAAGAATAAAGCAGGCAGAGATGAGAAAAAAAACAGTCAGGGCAGAGGGAGAAAAAATATTCATGGCAGTGTATTTAAGATAAAGAGAAGATGGGGAAAAAAGACAGTAAAATTGGAATCACTGCACTTGGAATTTAATTTGATTGCCATACATTGCCAATGATATTGGCAGATTTTAGATGGAAAAAAAGCATATCATATATGTTTCAAAACATTTTCAGCTCAAGTGAAAACTTACATAAAAAAGTGAAGATAAAATGTCCCCGCAACCCTGTTCAAATGCTAGGTTTCTGTAAAAATGAGGCCAAAAAATGTTTCAAAATTGTGATCATCACTAAATGCGGCCTATAATCTGTACAACACAATTGAAAAGAGTAATAATCTTTTTGGGGAGGGGTGCGTGGATTCAACCATTGTTTCATGAGACATGAAGAAAATCTCCTGAACACAAGTGGGAAAACATTTTGTCGTCTGATGAAAACCAAGTTGAACTTATTTGCCATGTATTCCAAACGGCATATTTGGAGCAAACATAACACCACTCATCACCAAAAGAACATTATACCAGTGAACAGTTTGAAATAACATTGTGGGTGCAGTGTCACGCTTTGATGATGTTTTTTTTTTTTTCAGCTGGAACTGGGGCTTTAAAAGAAAAGAAGAAAAGTTCTAAATAGCTGTCAGTGATAGCACAGAAGCTTCAGGCTACATCTGAAATTTATTTTTTGTTATTCAGAGTCATTTTAAACATTGGCAGGTGTGCGCTGACTCCCATTTAACATGTGTGTGAATGTGACTGGTTAATTCTGACACCAGACAGTTCTAAAAGGGTGTGCAAACTTATGCAACCACATTATGACAGTTTTTTATTTTTACTCTCTCAAAAAGATCCACTTCAGTTGTACGAGTTATAGGTCAGATTTAGGGTGGCAAAGTTTTTTTGTTTTTTTTAAATAATTTATCTTGGTCTATTTTTACACATACGCTGCCATAGTTGTTTGTCTATGGCAGTGCGAAAAGAGTAGGGAAGAGTCAAATTTGAATATTCCATTGTTAAATAGTTATCCATAAAACTGAGGTTCATAAACAAAAGAAAAATAAGATGTGATGTCCAACACATAGCAGAGCTGCATGGATTGACTGTGAAGAATGCAAATGCATTCCAGGAACTCACACACACACACACACACACACACACACACACACACACACACACACACACACACACACACACACACACACACACACACACACACTTGCACATACACATGTACACGCAGCGTTGAACATCGCATATGTAGATACAAGCTCATTGGTCAAAAACAATGAGTGTGCTATCCAAAGCTTGTTAATCAAGGTCAGACAACACACAGCCGTCTTTGTTTCAATGACATCTTCATTGTACTTTGTATTTATCATCAAATCATCAATTTGGAACTTAGGCGCTGTCAGCAGGAAGGTTCTGGGTTTGAAATCTCAGCGAGTAGAATGAAAACACACACACACACACACACACACACACGCACGCACGCACACACACGCCCTCTGTTTTCACAGATGACACTTGTAGTTTTTTTGAATGAAGATATGTACAAATGCATCAGCTACATAAGCATAATAGCTTGTATACACTGGATGTAAAAGGTCTACACACCCCAGTTCAATGCCAAGGTTCTGTGATATTAAAAAAATGAAAACAAGACAAATCACTGGGATCCTTTTGAATGAGCTACTCAATTAAAAAATAGAACGCTTTTTGAAATTGAAAGTAAAAAAATAAACAGCAGAGGTAATATTTTTACCCAAACCCCTTCAAATTGGGAATGTGGCCGTGTACAGAATGAACCAATCACATACTCCACCGGTTCTACTCATGTAAAACAGGAGTCAACACACACCTGCCACCATTTAAAGTGCCTCAGATTAACCCCAAATAATTTTGAACTGATTTAATAAACTTCTCCTGACATTTGTTTTGCTTTCCAGCAGAAGTCTTAAGCTTGAATGGTTTATCTTCTCGTTTCATGACTTCAGATCACAAAAACTCGACATTTGAACAGGCATATGTAGACTTTATATCCACAGTTACTTGATGAATTAAACAAAGCTCTCTACTCAATACCGGTGCCCCAACAAAAACAAGAAAGGTGTGACAGTTTTCATATTTTGGGATCCATGACAAAGCAAACGCTGAAAATTGAACCAAGTGAATGTTTCCATTTGGAAGACATCTATTTTCAAACGTTTGCATTTTCAGGCTCCAAAAATAACGTCGAAGACAAAAGGTTTTTCACTATTTTCACCTCAAGTCAGGATTTGTAAATAAATGCCCATAATCCACCTACAGTAGCTCGAAATTGGTTACAATAGGCATTAGCCTCTCTCTGGCATGAAACAGGACAAACAACAGATGTTTGGATGTTTCCGTTTTTTCAATGAGATGTACTGTATCCACTCCCAACCCCTCCCCCAGTTTAAACCCAGATGTGATGCTCATGAATTCTTAAATGACATCGATGAGAAGTCCTACGTCTGTCAACGATCCAAGGTGGATTCTTACTTTGATAAATACCGCTCCATAATGCTGACTTCTCCAGTGTTAATTTCAGATCTGGTCTGCGTCGTAAAGTTTGCTTCTCGAATGTTTCAGCAGATGTTTTGTATTAACATCTACTATATATTGGCAAACATCAGCCACATTACAACGATAAATCTGATAGTCTTATAAGTGTTACTGTGGCTCTTGTGAAAGAAGAGAACCTGACTGAAAAGCATTGTTGTCATGACAGGTGTAACTATAAGGAAGTAGAATTATTGGGAACATTTCACTCTTCAAAACCAATGTTAGACACAGGAAAGATAGATAGCATGAAGAATCACCCAAAACTCAAATCCTTCAACTTAAAAACGTCAAATCAATGTTACTCTGGAGCCTGGAGTTGGGCTATGTATGGAGACAACAGCTGTAATGAATTCTGGGAGAGAGCGGAAAGCGAACGGTATTAATCAGATTCATCTTGCTACGGCAGAGAGAAGAGCTGGCTGTGCACCTTCACAATAGCAGCTAATAAAAACAATATTTGGCCTTTCTCTTTATGTCAACCGCACCTCTCGATGACACAAGCGTCTCCCTGCTAATTACTGTAACTCTTGCTCTCCGTTAGCTGCAGCTGTATCATCTTGCAGGCGCAAACAAGTGGCAAACAGGTTCTTCTTTCAAAGCGCGCCACATTGTAGTCATTTCTCCATTTTACACTGGGGCCCAGATTTTCAAAGGGCCTTTATAAGTTCCTCATACATTTACACATTGGGGAACGGTTTCAACTTGGCCTGTACTTAACAAAGCAGCAATATCAATTCCAGAAACCATTATTGGGCTTACATCTCAACATCAAATGTTGAAGGATCTGCAGGTATTAAACAAAGACACAAGCCAGACTTTGCTCCTCATCAAAACACAGAGAGGTCATATATTATAGGCCAGGCTGATTGGGCCAAATCCTCTGGAGTCATGAAACATGATGTATCATCACATTTTCTTATATAAACGACATCTTATCCAAACTTGACTCACTTTTTTCACATCTTCAAGAGTCAAAAGCCAGTTTGCAACCTAAAGTCCAGCACACCTCACTCCTCTGCCGTCACGACCTTGGGGTCAGGCCAAAATGCCCAAATTTAATGAGAGTGCCGTTTGGGGAAATGCATGGCTGTGATAAAGAAAGGGTCTGCACACACAATGCGCTCTGGCCCTTTGTCTGGGTGCGAACGGTATTGACGAGCGCTGATCGATGTTAATTGCGAGTCAGAATGGCCATATTGACCAGGCTCCCTGGATGAAGAAGCCTGCAGGCCCGCTGAAAAGAGCACCACATACAGAGAGGGTAGTTTGGGAGTTACAGAGTTCCCAATACTCACTCTCTCTCTCTCTCTCTCTCTCTCTCTCTCTCTCTCTCTCTCTCTCTCTCTCTCTCTCTCTCTCTTTCATGAGACCAGAGTGCCCCACAAAGAAGAGATAATGTCCATCAATGCCAAGTCTGTTGAACACAACAGAGGGCCAAAATGTGTGTTCTTATCACTGTGTGGGGTTTTTTTTGCACTTATGAGTGTGTGGGTATGTGTATGTGTTTGAGGAGGGCGTGCTTGACGGTTGAGGGGTACCAAAAAGGATGTCAAATGACAACTAGACCTCCAAAGATGTTATGATGTGTGTGAATACATGTTGATGTGTGTGTGTGTGTGTGTGTGTGTGTGTGTGTGTGTGTGTGTGTGTGTGTGTGTGTGTGTGTGTGTGTGTGTGTGTGTGTGTGTTAACCAAAAATCAATAGGCAGTAGCTGCAGAGGCAAGACATGAACAATCAATAATCAGGCTGCAAGCAGAGGCAGAATAAAAGTCTACACACCCTTGTTCAAATGCCTGTGGATTTTTTGGGGGGGGGGGGGGGGGGGGGTAGATAATAACAGAGAGTGAGTGATGTGACAGAGGAGGAAACAGAAAAAGGAAACAGAGCATTGGTTTCCGATCTGTCTTTTCTCTCAACTTTCGACAACTTTTTGGGATCAGGTGTGTAGTTAATGTCATTAATGTTCAAAGCCAATATCTAACAAGCAGCATTATACTAATGCAGATTTTGATCATCGTCTTCAAAAGTTTCTTTCATGAACTGCTTCACCAATCTCTTTGTTTCCTAAAACTCATCCAAAAAGACATGGCATGCTGATCAATGTGGAGAATGGGTGCTGATAACTCAGCTTATGAATGCTACAAACAAATGTGCCGACACATAACGGAACCATGGTCACGTTTAGCATTAAAAAAAAAAAAAATCTTTGCCGACACCTCTTATGACCACGTACAAATGCTCACGACGTTTTTTTTTTTTTTTGCTACTGTTAGCGAAACAATGGATTGTTCAAAATTTCTTGGGATAAGAAAAATGGTTGGCGACAACTACAAATATTTACGAATATATCGGCTACCTTTTACGAACCTTGATGAAACCCTAAATTCACTCCGCATTCGCTTCTCAGTAAGATACAGGCTTTGGGTAATCATCTCCAAAGTTTTTGTAGCAAATGTTTTTTAAATATCATGTGAAACAGGGTTCAGTCTTCTGAGGGAGAATCTGTCTCTCTTTGAGAGTTTGGACGGAGTAGTTTCAGGATACAAAAGCAGAGAAACAAAAGTCCTGAATCTTATCTCCAGGAGAGACCAAAGCTATAGAAAGAAGAAACAGATCTGATGTCTTGGAACTCAGATGAGCTCCATTGGAACAAAGTAACAACGTAATTTCTTTGTGCTAATTAAAAGACAGTTGTCTGCTTCACCGCATGATGGATGGAGCATCCTAATCTTGCAACTGTTGTTGTGCTCATTTGCACTTAGTTTCACAGTGTTTGATACCTGCAAATGGTGGCTGATAGTCCAAATCTGCAAATCAAGTGAATCACCTATCTGAAAATGTCTTGCCTGGTTACTGAGTTGAGGGGCAGCTAAACAGAGAATTGTCATATTCATGCAACAATGCTGCATTGTCCTGTATAATTTGTCTGGTTCCGTTATTTAGTTGAATCTGTTTGTTGATTATAGAGCTGCGGTTATCGTAATCTGGCCTAAATACTCCAAAGTGGAAATGCAACGTACATCGGAGTTAACTATTAGAGAGTTATAATGTGACAATTTGAAGGGAAGAGTATCACTCATAATTTAATCAATCAACTCTATTTCTGCAACCCCTCAATTGTTATTATTCAGACCTTTTTCTTGAACCCTTCCATCTGGTCTTCACCGTACCAGACGGATTCATACCTTGTCACCACAATGTGGTTCAAATCCCTCTCCACAACATTTACGCTCATGTCCCTTGCAGCAGTGGTGAGCAGCCGAGAAAGCACCCAAACACAGGTGCAAAGACACAGAATGAGCCAGTAGTAAGAAAGGAGGCCAGAGGCTTTTTTGTGGAGAATGACTGGAAAGGCATTCAACCACAGCACCCCAGTACCCGTCCCAGCTGAAGCCTGTCCTCTTGCACAAACGACTGTACATGTGTGTATGATTTAAAAGTACAATGATGAAAAGAATAAGCCTTCACTTTGAGCCAAGATAACTGTCCCTAGTGTGTGAGCTTTACCGCCCCCCCCCCACCCACCATGCACTCTCTCTCACTCTAGTCTGTGTGTATGTGTGTGCGCGTGTGTGTGCGTGTGTCATTGAAAGGTATGGCTGTAGTGTTGTGTTGGCTTGGCTGACTGTCTGCGGTTGTGCAGCGGTGAGAGAGAGTTTTTTTCGGGGGAGCGCAGAGCGGGCGTTTCTGCAGAAATCCCTGAGAAATGTTCCTTTTGGATCCATGTCCTTGCTTACATACCGCCCTCCCGACTGTCTTTCATTGTCCGTTTCATTTCCCCTCTTAAGGTTTCACTTAAAAGTTAAGAAAAGCGGAGTCATAATGCATCACTTGAGCGTTCACTGACGAGATTGGGGCGGCGGTGGGGAGTTGGTGGGGGAGTGTCAACCGGGGACCATGGCATATACGGGCAATGGGGGCCAAGCAGCTTATTTTAAAACAGATGTTTACTGACTGTTCAAGACAGTGTCCTTCAGTCCAATTTCCACTTTATTTAGGTCAGAAAGAATTGCTGTAGTCTTTCTTTCACTCATCCCTGTTAGCGAAACAATGGATTGTTCAAAATTTCTTGGGATAAGAAAAATGGTTGGCGACAACTACAAATATTTACGAATATATCGGCTACCTTTTACGAACCTTGATGAAACCCTAAATTCACTCCGCATTCGCTTCTCAGTAAGATACAGGCTTTGGGTAATCATCTCCAAAGTTTTTGTAGCAAATGTTTTTTAAATATCATGTGAAACAGGGTTCAGTCTTCTGAGGGAGAATCTGTCTCTCTTTGAGAGTTTGGACGGAGTAGTTTCAGGATACAAAAGCAGAGAAACAAAAGTCCTGAATCTTATCTCCAGGAGAGACCAAAGCTATAGAAAGAAGAAACAGATCTGATGTCTTGGAACTCAGATGAGCTCCATTGGAACAAAGTAACAACGTAATTTCTTTGTGCTAATTAAAAGACAGTTGTCTGCTTCACCGCATGATGGATGGAGCATCCTAATCTTGCAACTGTTGTTGTGCTCATTTGCACTTAGTTTCACAGTGTTTGATACCTGCAAATGGTGGCTGATAGTCCAAATCTGCAAATCAAGTGAATCACCTATCTGAAAATGTCTTGCCTGGTTACTGAGTTGAGGGGCAGCTAAACAGAGAATTGTCATATTCATGCAACAATGCTGCATTGTCCTGTATAATTTGTCTGGTTCCGTTATTTAGTTGAATCTGTTTGTTGATTATAGAGCTGCGGTTATCGTAATCTGGCCTAAATACTCCAAAGTGGAAATGCAACGTACATCGGAGTTAACTATTAGAGAGTTATAATGTGACAATTTGAAGGGAAGAGTATCACTCATAATTTAATCAATCAACTCTATTTCTGCAACCCCTCAATTGTTATTATTCAGACCTTTTTCTTGAACCCTTCCATCTGGTCTTCACCGTACCAGACGGATTCATACCTTGTCACCACAATGTGGTTCAAATCCCTCTCCACAACATTTACGCTCATGTCCCTTGCAGCAGTGGTGAGCAGCCGAGAAAGCACCCAAACACAGGTGCAAAGACACAGAATGAGCCAGTAGTAAGAAAGGAGGCCAGAGGCTTTTTTGTGGAGAATGACTGGAAAGGCATTCAACCACAGCACCCCAGTACCCGTCCCAGCTGAAGCCTGTCCTCTTGCACAAACGACTGTACATGTGTGTATGATTTAAAAGTACAATGATGAAAAGAATAAGCCTTCACTTTGAGCCAAGATAACTGTCCCTAGTGTGTGAGCTTTACCGCCCCCCCCCCACCCACCATGCACTCTCTCTCACTCTAGTCTGTGTGTATGTGTGTGCGCGTGTGTGTGCGTGTGTCATTGAAAGGTATGGCTGTAGTGTTGTGTTGGCTTGGCTGACTGTCTGCGGTTGTGCAGCGGTGAGAGAGAGTTTTTTTCGGGGGAGCGCAGAGCGGGCGTTTCTGCAGAAATCCCTGAGAAATGTTCCTTTTGGATCCATGTCCTTGCTTACATACCGCCCTCCCGACTGTCTTTCATTGTCCGTTTCATTTCCCCTCTTAAGGTTTCACTTAAAAGTTAAGAAAAGCGGAGTCATAATGCATCACTTGAGCGTTCACTGACGAGATTGGGGCGGCGGTGGGGAGTTGGTGGGGGAGTGTCAACCGGGGACCATGGCATATACGGGCAATGGGGGCCAAGCAGCTTATTTTAAAACAGATGTTTACTGACTGTTCAAGACAGTGTCCTTCAGTCCAATTTCCACTTTATTTAGGTCAGAAAGAATTGCTGTAGTCTTTCTTTCACTCATCCAACCACCATAACTTGCATTCATTTCTATGGGCATCAATTCAGCCACCCAAATTATGTTAACAAAGGCCAAACACTCCTAATTTGAGCCATTATCTTCCTTGATTCACACCATATTCTTCTTCCTCGAGCTACGTTCCAGCATTCTACAGCCTGATGGATTCTTTTCCATGATCTGTTCAAACGACCATCAATAACAGACAGACATAAATTTCCCCTTGTGTTCCTCACCTGTTGAAAGTGACATTTCTTGTCGCTCATGGCATTGCAACTGGCTAATCCCAATTTGATCCAATAATGTGCTGGAGAGAGCGAGAGGGGGAGAGAGAGAGAGAGAGAGAGAGAGAGAGAGAGAGAGAGAGAGAGAGAGAGAGAGAGAGAGAGAGAGAGAGAGACGAGGAGGGAGGAAGGGAGGATTGATCCGCGTCTGTTAAAATCTTGTTCTGGTTTTCTTAGAGTGAGGTCTGTGCCTGCCGACGTGCCTCTCCCGTGCAGCCCCCTCAACAAGAGCTGTTCATGCTAAGAGTCTGGCGTTTTTTGTTTTTTTTTTAAAAAGAGAGAAACATCTGCACAATAGCAGGAAAGTGGATAAAACCACACAGCTGGCCTCGTTTTTTCTTCCCGTTTTGTCTTTTCTGAAATGTGACTGAAAGAGAGGGGCAGCAAAAGAAGGAGACGAAGAAGAAGAGAGTAGCTGTAGGTTTTGGACTGCGAGTGGAACTGTCAGTGTGATTTTGGGTAACCGTTTGCAGTGTTCAACTTTTTTATTCCTCCGCTAACCTGGCGAGCTCGACCCCTCTCTTCTTGCAACGCGGAGCTGTTTTTTCTCTCTTTCGAAGCGGGGAGACTTTCGTGCTTTCCCCCTGGCGCTTCATAGGAACAGCTTTAACTTTCTAGGTTTAAAAAAATAAATACAACGATCGGATTGCATTTTCCCCCTTCAAACATTTTGGAGGTGATGTCATCGAGCTGTGTTTTGGCTGGTATTGTATCGAGGAGGCGCAGGGAGAAGTGTTGCAGCCAGGCGGCAATCAGCGGCTGAGGGCGGCGGGCAAGTCCGGAAAATCAGGTGCAAAGTGCGGCTGTCATTTCCTCCCCGAGTCCGCCACCCAGTCGCAGCTGCTCCCATACCGCCTCAGCTACCCCCTCCCTCGTCACGTCCCTTCAGCAGACTACTCTGAGCTGGACCGCTGCAGGACCTCAAAGACATTTGTGACGGACACGGTGGTGTCACCGAAGCGTCAGACAAGCGGAGGCATCGCGGGTGAGCCGACATGACCGAAGGTACTTTGCATCACCCTGCGCCCGCAGAGCCTCCCTCTCCCACCTGCTGTGTGCGCGAGCATCATTCTCACGTAGACAAGAACCTCCAACAGTTACTGGACCTACTAAGCCGGGACTGAAGCTCATTTGCCGCTGTCATCTCGGTGCGAACCCAACACCTCCTGCGTGCGTAGTGCACATTCCCACTTACGCACCAGACGGTTGGATTACGCGTGCCATTACGCGCGCGTTGCATCGTTCCACGGGGTTGCTGAGGGTGACCAGTATTTTGGGAGTTTGACAATCTGTAAGTAGAACACGTGATTTCACCTGCTTCGTCCTTTGTCGGGGGCGCGCACCATCTGAGGCTCACCATTTTGCGCCCCCGCCCACTAGCCCCCGGCGTGGACAGCTGTTCGAGGTTGCCCTGCGGTCACAGTGGCCCGGCTACTGCGGCCTCAAACACCAGTTTACCCACGGCCGCTTATTTATTCTCCACGCTGTGGGAACTGGGCCACGCCGTCGCCGATGCCAACTGGATCGGCCGCTCACTCTTTGACTCTGCCTAACATCCACCGGATTTCAACCGCAGAGGCAAACTCTCCGGACTGTCGGACTGGCTCAGGCCGAGCGAGGAGACTGACTCTGGGCCAAGTTCCATAGTGGAGGGGGGAAGCGATGTGGTCCCTTCTTTCCACGCTGACCGTCTTGTAAGTCTGCCTTTTTAATCTCTTTATCGTGCAGAAATCAGATCTCCCTACTCAGTCTCCACCTTGTGTTTAAACTACTTCCAAATAAGCCGAGCAACACATGAAGATGATGGTGGGGTTGCAGTGTCAAACGATTACATCACTCCTCATCAGTCCCAGTGGAAAACATACCAGGAAAGTCCTGTTTTGATTGGCTGACAGTTTGGGGTCACTAGGTCACATTCGGGTCTTGTGTTACTCATAAAAGCTGCCATAAACATCTCCATCACCGTCTACACTTACTTCAGGGATGGCCAAAACTTGCTCGACAATGCTGTTTTCCCATCTGCAGTTTTTTTTTTCCTGCCGAAAATATTTTTGACTCAAGTAACAAACTTTATCTAGTGGGATAGGAACGGGATAAGGTGCCAAAAGCAAATCTGAGGGAGGATGCATACTCAGGGGGCTGTTGCTTGCCCATTCGAGGTGTGTCTTCTTAAAAGCCGAGAGGGATTTATTTTTCTTTTCTTGCATCGGCTCTACTTCTCCCACATGGCAGCCCTCACCAGATACTTCTCATTCCACTCGCAACCTGGGCAGGGTGTGTTTCGTTGCCGCTGCCCGACTTCCACCTCCCTGCCTGCATCCCGCTGTCTCCATTTTACCCACCTAACTGTCTCCTTGACTTGCATGAAACCATTTTTTCCACAGATGCTCGCTGAGATAAAACTTCGAATTAATAACTGATGAATGACGGCGCCTCTGGCAGTATCTGAGGACGAGCAGACCGACTGTTTAGTCTGCTGGTTTTAGTTAAGGTCGACCAAAGCCAATCATCGAGCCATTCATTTCCTTCTTGCCTATCACTTTACCGCAGACATTTATGGATTTATTTCCTCTGCCCAGAAAACACAGTTTCACCATTTTATCAAAGTCTGGTATGCAAACGGAAAAGGTCCTAACCGCAGCAACCTGTTGCTACTCTCTTAAAAGCCGCAGCTCCACTTTGAGGCTTTCTCTAACTATTGTTCCACAGTCAGGCCTGTTCCTGCTGATACCACTCACACACCCACTTGCCTTACCGCCGCCACAGAGGCCCACAGACTAACATCCAACGTGCTGAGGCCCGCTGATGCAGTGTCGGCCTACCGCTCTAACCACTACTACACACAGCTGAAACCACCGTCCTGTATGCTGAGTCCCAGCAGGCCGATCGTGCTCTCTTCACACTGGTGCTCGCTCGTTCGCTCTGAGGCCGGCTCATCTGACCGCAGTCTTATCCCGGTGCATCTGCGGGGACGCAGGTTCATGATGTCAGAACTTTTGCTTGTTTTGGCAGGCAGCCACCGCACACCGGGCTTTCCCTCTCCCCCAATACCTCGGCTATGTCATTGCTGTGGCCAGCCTTTTTTTGCTCCTACTCTGTCCTTTTCTCATCCCTCCCCCGACCCCCGACCGCTCCCCGCTTTCCTCTCGCCTCCGCTCTGTGGCTGGCATAACACGGAGTGTCTGTGGTTTTTGTGGGAGCGGGGAATCCAGTGTCGAGGCACTTTTCCTGCAGTGTCTTCGACGGCAGTGCGGCAATGGTGTTTTAACAGCTGACAGTCCTCACAATGCACAGGGGCTCAGGTTTTTTTGGCAGTGTACGTAAAATGTGAGGGCCAACACAGCATTGCCCTGGACGTCTGTGTCTATTAGAATGACTGAAGAGTCAACATAGCAAAGTATGCGCTGTCAGAAAAGGGGATACAATATGTCTGTGTAATTTCTCAGCCATCCAGGTCATGGTCATCGACTAAGCGTGAGCTGAAGGCAACTGGGTTTAGAAACTCAGAGCCTTTTGGATTAAAGGCGAAACATCTTGAACAACCAAGAAGAATTGAATTTGTTTTGGATTGATTGATGAGTTGTACGGAAGGAGGCATTGCTCTCTCTTTATGTTTTATCTATTCTAATGTACTACAAAGTGCCAATAAATTGACTCTAAGCAAAATCTTTGCACTTTTTCCGAAGCCAGAGCAGTACATGTATTTGCCCAAGTCATGCAAAAGTGTACCAAATGTGTTCCTCCTAGATTAGAGATGCGAGAATATCTCTCTGAATGTTATCCTGTTTTGGTGCCAATGTAAAAATGCACCGAGTAATGTTGCCCTGCGGATCTGGCATAGAGTCGATGTCGGCCTGAGCTAAAGTCATGTTAGACCACAAATCGAGTCGGATTCGCTGGTTGTGGCCAAATAGCCCATTTCGGATTCTTAACAACCAGTTAATTCATGGACAGTATGCAGCGATGGTTGTTTTAAAGTGCTATATACATAAAGTTGAGTTAATCTGTTAATTATTATAGCCGTCACTAGTGCCAACCAGTTACCGTGGCCCTCACGGAGTAAACTTTTTTTCTTAAGAGTGTGTCAAAAAGAGGAGGGGTATGAAGCAAGAGTATGCAATGAGATACATTTGTCAGAGTCCGGCGCTGGTGGTGACTTATGTTGTGATGCGCATGACTTGGAACCTCTTCCCCTTTCTTTCCCGCTATTGATCTTTTTGTCTCCTTCTCATGCCAGACCAGACCACACACTGTGCTTATACAGTCCCGACAGTTCTTTATTCCTACTGAGAGATGCAACCTTTTATAGTCCACCTCCTCTCCCTCTCACGTGAACTTCTGGTTCTATTTCACCTTTTGGTATTCTTTGCCAGCAGCATTCCCTGGCAATTTCTTCTTGCATCACCTTCTCTCAAGCCCTTTGTGTCCCATTCAGACGGTCCCTCCAGCGCTATCTCCCAATCTCAGAAATGGGGCACATGTCTTTGCTTCAGCCCACCTGTCAGCTGCCTGCTCCTCCTGTATACACACATCTGTGTGCATGCCCATGACAGTGCAGAGGAGTCACCTCACTAAGTCCAAACATAAACCGGGAGGCAGGAAAATGATAGGAGAGCGACAAAGAGGTGGAGGAGAGATAAGGAGGGCAACAAGTCAGCGAGAGAGAGTGGAGTAGAGATGGAAGAGGCATGCAGAGATGAGGTGGGGAAAGACAAGATTGGTAGAATTGCTTTTCACTTTCCACGCGTGGCTCTGAAAGTCATCAAGTCACTAATGCAGAGCAGCTCAAAGACGACCAGATTTTGCATAGTACCATTTGAGAGCTTTAAATAACAAAGATAGCTCCAAGGTTTCTGCTCTAATCTTAGATAAATAGAGATATATCTTCATTGAAAAAAGAACCAGCTGTTCCTGTCATGAGTCTCAAATAGTCCAAAGTTGAGGTGTAACACAAATAAGCAGTGTGACGGATGACACGTGACTTGTGCATCACCGTATTATTCCTCCAGAAATGATTTTTTTCCGCACATTTGGTAGCTCATGTTCTCACTTATTCATAGAATCTTGAATTGGTACCACAATCCACTCCTGGCCAAAACCACATCATAGCCCGGTGTGCACCTGTAGTCCAGCCCAGCTGTCTACATATCCACAGCAGCCAAATAAACCGACTCATTGCCTCAGATGTCCCAACCAAAACATTCTATTTGTCTCGGCATGTTTGCCATTCTATGGTCAAGTCGGGTCATTTGGAGGCCAGATTTTGGCATAGCCCGGTCAGAACTTTGGGTTCGGAAAGAAGTCAGGTAGCGTAACTATAAACAGGGCTATGGGTGTTGCCAGTCTGCTGATGCCTGGACATTTGCCTGTCTGTATGTCAAGCTGCTGTGCCAGCCAGCAATGTGAGCAATTGGCCAATAAAGCAAAAAGCTGTTGAACAGAGGGTACCGCGGGCAGGGAGGGGGCCGGGGGATGAATGATGGTGTCATGCTTGACGCTCGCAGATGTCAATGTTTTTTTTTTAACTATTGCTCTGTTTCGACTATTTCCAGATGTATCCAGATGTTGCTGGTGATGTGCAATCCATTACAGGTGAGAAGCATGACAAGGAGGAATTTTACAGTCGTAAAGAGGAGTTGTAGTTTCATGTTGGTACACTTACGTGTTTCCAACAGGTACTCGGTGTGGATGGGGTCAACTTCAGTGTGCATGTGGAGAACCAGACACAGGTGCGAGACACCATGAGTCGACGACACCACCGGGTTTACCAACTCTACAGTCGCACCAGCGGCAAACATGTCCAAGTGCTGGGACGCCGAATCAGTGCCCGGGGAGAAGATGGAGACAAATATGGTAAGATGCACTCACACAAGTACAAAGCGACGGTGGTCAAACAAGTGAATGCATGAACAGATGTAGGCGGCAGCTGTGCATGCCTCCCCAGGCTTTGGCACAGGGCATTGGAGATTGTACAAGGACCTTATCGACTGGTTAGTGACTCGGTGATTCACAAGCGAGCAAAGGATGGAAAGAGGGCGATAGAATAAAGGTGTCTGTGCGAAATAAAGAAAAAAGGTGTGAGTTAGTTAGAGGAGAAGGCTGGTAGGCGGTGTCAGACCTGATGTTAGAAGCCCATCTTCTTCATCGATTTTTCCATTGATTTCTCATCCTCGCTGCGGTCTCCTCTGGATTTAAAACAGCAGGCTTGGCTTCCCCTCCCTGCCTCCCTCCTTCCCTTTCCACTTCCATGCTTTAACACTCCCCGTGTCCATCCCCCATTTCATCCTCCTCTCCACCTTGAAGGTAATTATGCCTGAACCCATTCTTAAACTTCGCGGAATCGATGGGCAGTAGCAAGCCTGGAGTTCATATTTCTTTAGCTGATCCTTTTGATGGTGGTGGTTGTATTGTATCTCTCCACCATTCACAAAAGTGTTACTAACATTCCACCTCGAGCAATACATTGTCAACTGTAAATGTTTCAGAAAGCATTCCAAAGACTAAAAGACATCGGGTATTGTGTCTGAGGCATGCACAGCAATGTACGCGAGCTGAAGGGATATGAGAGGAGAGTTGGGGGTGGGGGGAGAGAAAGGAAGAGGGCAAGAGGGAAGGAGGTATTGATTTCTCTTGACCCCTTTGTTGACTAAGGTCATCTAGGAACCATTTTAGGGATTTATTTTTAACCACGCCTAAGCGCTCTTTGAGAATGGGAAGTGATATTGCCCACAAGGATGAATATATGCTACACTGTATGTGCACAAATTGAGACCCAGTCAAAGGCTTCTCTTGCTCTGCTGCGCATGCTCAAAATCGCCGTTGCCATCTGTTTTGTTTTTATGAGGCCAATTTGTAGGCATCAGCCTCACATCTCAATTGAACTGTCTTATCTTGAAACCATTTATTTGTCTGGAGACGTAGAAGAGACGGAAGGTTCCATTAACGGCATAAAAAAATGTTTGGGCCGTTTACTTATACCTCAGTACCCAAAACAAAAGGAACCAAGAAATGATACAGTATTGCTTGTGTGCTCTGACAATGTCAGTGGACAAAATTGTACCGAAGTGAACGGATTTCTCGAAACAAGGTTGACCGGTACTCTCTTTCTCCAACGCAACTTTGAATCCATTTGCCACTTGCCATTTTCAGTCATGTTTTAAAGCCATGTTTTCTGTTGTTTTCTTTCCATTACCGCCACTTGCAAATTTCTTTGCTGGCCAGTCAAGTGGATGCATTAATTGCAGCTCCATCAATTGGGTCTCAGAAGAGATCACTTATATTCGGTAGGTCTTTTGATAATGAAAGCAACAAAAACAATGGATACCATCCTGAACTGTACTCTCTTCTTGTATAACTGCTTTTTGGAAAAGACGAAAATTGTAGTTGGTCTTGATGGTGTAGTGGTTCATTAGCGTGCCTCCAGTACAGGCAATGCGTATTTACAGTATGTGAAGGTGTGGATGGTTGTCGGGCTCTTCGAGGTGCATCGGAAAAAGTTCAAAGGACTGGTGTTACAAAAGATATATTTCAAAGTTTTCCCCTTCCGAGTAATTCCCATAGAGTCTAACACAATTTCCCCATCTTTTCTGCCACTATTTTATGTACTCTTGGAAAGATTCTCCCGGGATCCTTTGTTGCTCTGTAGTCATGGCCATTTTGATGCCTGAGACACTTTGTTGACCTTCTTTAGCGGGAGGGGAAATCACATGGAGCCAGGTCAGGTGAGCAGGGACATTGCTCCAGCATGGCAAATTTCTTCTCGACCTAGAAGTGCCAAATTCCCAGGGCCTCCTTAGGGCACATCTCCAGCCTCTTCTCGCACACTGAATGAGGCAACCACCGTTAGGATCGCTTGGGTAGATGTGCTGGTTGAATGTCTATCCCACAGTGAAGGGAAAATCTCGGAGTTTGGACTTAAAATATATATTTTGTAACGCTAGCCCTGGAACATTTTTTTGTGACACGCCCTGTCAATGACTCCAGCGACCAGTCCAAGGTGTAGTCACCCATATGGAAGTGGCTGTGTGGATGCGAGTGGGTCTGTTTGATATCACACATGGAATAAAATGTCAGGTAGAGATTCAGTTGACACCCACACATTCCCCTTGTTTTCCTTGGCTCTAATGTCTGTCTGTCCCTCTGTCTGTCCCTTCACAAGCCCAGCTCGTAGTGGAGGCAGACACCTTTGGTAGCCAGGTGAGAATCCGGGGCAAAGAAACCAACTTCTACTTGTGCATGAACCGCCGGGGCAAGCTGGTAGGAAAGGTAAGAATGGCTTTCGTTGACATCACCATGTCCAACACAAAATGATTGTGATACACTGTCCTGATCAGCCTCTCTCTGTTTCTCCTTTCTGCACACGTGGGTGCCCGTGCTTCCTCTTTCCCAGAAGGCCAGTAACAGAAGCGCCGACTGTGTTTTTGTGGAAAAGGTTCTGGAAAACCACTATACAGCTCTGATGTCCGCACGCTACACGGGCTGGTATGTGGGCTTCACAAAAAGAGGGCGCCCTCGCCGCGGGCCCCACACGCTCCCCAACCAGCAGGATGTACACTTCATGAAGCGTTTCCCGCCTGGGGAGCAACCTGACCTCACCACACCATTTCGCTTCACCACCATCAGCAAGAGAGGCAAAAGGGTGCGTGCTACTGGACCTCGCTAACGGCGGCAAACGCCCGAACTCAAGTTGCCTGAAAGCCTTGACCTGAGCCTGCCAATGGCTGAACCAGTCAACCAAAAACCATTCGCATTCCACTGAACAACTCGCTTTGTTGGGCCAAACATTGACTAGAAAACTTGATGAATCATTCATGGGGTTTCTCTTTAAACCAACCTTTTTGCCACTACAGCCCCGTAGTTGCAGAGCATTTCTTTTTTTTCCCCTTCCTGGGACCAACTGGACCCTTGGTGGTCCATCACTGGAAGCGATATGGACCTGGTCTGCTTCCCTTCACAGACCAGAACTATTGACAGAATACCTGAAGGGCGGCCAAAAGAGTCCAAGGCTCACGACTCCACAAAGGCCTTCATTCCACAACCACAAAAAACACATGGCCTTTTAACATCTCCTGCTGTGGACCAGCTGGACAATATCAAGAATGGAATTGCAACTGGCCCATACAGAGAGAGGACAAGGGTGAAAAGGGGTGAGTGGGTGCTCAGTCTAGAGGGAAAAGACTGCAACGTGGACAAAGGGATAGAATGATCTGCACAGATCAAGGACCAATCATGGACTCCTGACATGTGACACACTTGTTCCTCTCAGCGTTAGATCGGTGGGAACCTGTGAGAGTTATTGATGAATGAATGGATCAGTGAGGGAACGGGGCGACGGACTAACTTAACACATGCATGTCTGTAAGAGCAAAAACGAAGAAATGAACGCGTGTTTAGTGCGTGTGTTTGTGCAAGCGCATCAACAACAAGCATGAGGGAAGCGAGATCACGAGGGACTTTGGAGACTCCGACGTCAGGGAGCAACTGGAATGTATAGAACAAATGTACCAAAAAAAAAAAAACAATCAGCCATTAACAGAACACCAAACCAGTGAGCAACCAAAGACACCTGAGGGCCTTCTTCAGGACTCCTCCCTTTTACCATGACCCACAGAGGACACAGCACCCTCTGCTTGGAAGTGCACGGGGCCGATGATGAGCACAGAGGAGGAGCACACGAGGGAAGGTGCCTTCTCTATAAGCATTACTATAGAAACGACCCCCAGGGGATGATGCTCCTGTGCGATACCGTGGACACAGAATGCTGCTACCAGGACATTCAATGCAACAAACCAAAGTCTCATGCGTACGCCCATGAGAACAAATTATTAAAGGGAACAATTTATTGAAAGCTATATATAAAACAGAAACACTAAATAAGCAATCCTACTATGATGGCAAGTATAATTATTATGATAAAATTATTTCATTTATTTATTTCAGCTATGTGTGCAGCAGTCTTTCTTGACTCAGTAAACCTTACAGAACCTTTCCATGTGTCTCTGAAGTGATTTGTCCTCGCATGACACATACACACAACAAAAGGCCCTGTCATTAAGAATAGATTAAGGCTCCTTAAACATGAAGAATCCCACATGAGAAGATCAAAACAAAAAAACAAAAACACAAACAAAAAAGACATCGCCACAATAAAGAAAAGAGTGATGCTTGAATGCGCAGGGCATTCAGAAGGTGTGGCCTGAATAACTGCGCTACTTGTGTGCTGCGAGATTAAAAGATGCAGATTCAAATACATTTACATGAAATCCGGGTGAAAGGGCCAAACTGAAAAGACAGAAACATGAGAGCATCCTACAAGTAAAAAAAAAAAAACTAAGAGAAAAAAAAACTGTTCTGTATACTGGTCGGACAACTTTCACATCTGTGCACTAGTCTAGTACTACAATTGAAGCACTTGCTGTGAAGAAGGAGAATTTTAGAATGCCACGAGTAGTACGAGTGTCACACAGTTGTCAACCAGTGCACAGTTTTTTTCCTCAACTTGTTGGTGTGCTTAGATGACAGAGCTGTCCTACTCGTGAGGACAAAGAGCAAACTCTTCATCCATCCATTTCTAATCGTAACGTAACAGGCTGACTACTACTACGACTACTCCAGTTACTACTGCTAGTATTTATGGTTTTAAACAGATCTAAATATGATGATGTCAAATGTCACTCATTGTCCAATTCAGCAATTTTCATCCAACATTAACTTTTAAATTCGGAAACCGTTGCGCAGTCACTAAAAGCTGCGTGTTGGTTTCTTCCCTACAGTGTGAAGCACCCAGCAAGGAAAACATGCCCTATTGTGTTGGAGTTGATTCTCTTCTCATCTATCCCCCGTCAGCCTCCCCTTCCTTCCATATCATAGCAGGAGGTCATTGAAGAGATGTTGCTGCCAAATGACCCAATCATGCTGGCAGACACAAACAGCTGACTCAGGGGGGAAAGGGGTTGTGCCAGAGGATTCCTATTACAAGACAACAGGAATCGGTGTGGAGGCAGGAGGGCAACGAGGCTGTGGGATAAAGAAGAGCAAGTCAGGGGTGCCGGTGGGCCCATTTGTTCATTTCTGAAACAATGTTCCAGTTGCATTCGGGGAATGATGGAAATATTTTGCGTAGCCAAACCCAAGAGTGGAAGGTGTATGGTCATCACGTTGAGGAAGGAATGTCAAATATTTGTGTGAGAACGGAGCAGTGACCTGAGAGCTGCAGGAATTATGGGCCAAAATCCCACAGACCCAGCGGAAGCCCACACACACACCCATACACGGACGTGATATACCAAGAACATTAAACGCGTCACGCATGTCCACAATTTTAAAGACTCTGAAAAGTGTCAAAACGAGAAACACAACGACATGCAACCTCCATAACAAACCCCAGCCTCTTCACTGCACAATAACACAGCAACGATCTCATACAGCAGTCTTGCTTCATGCGCACTGTTGTATTTATTCAAACATGCATTCTTCTCTAAGTTATACAAGATGGTGTGTGTGGCCTACTGTAACAGGTTGTTTCTGTTTTCACTGTGGGAATCGAGCGAGTTAATATTGCCATCTAGTGGTTATTTTTCCACATTCCAATTCACTCCATGTGCACATTTGGGCAAATACTAGAGATGCAACGGAAAAGTATTCACATTAAATCTGGAGTTTAAGTTGTTTTGAGTGAACGCCATGTTGCATCAATCTAAAGCAAACTTTTCATTGTGATTTGAAATTCTACGAAATTGACTGAACGGATAAGCTCGTACTCGCACATGACAATGGCACGTGTCAAAATATGCATCCTTTCAAAGGTCTTCAAACACCTGTGTTATCTCCAACACAATAACCAAATATAATTCGATTACATAACTTTTCTTTCTTTAACTCAGTAATTTTGGGCTTAATGTAATATCAAAATATGTCACGGATTTTTACTTTAAATTGTGATTTTGAATTATTTTACATTTCTACCATTCTAACAGTGACTAGTAGAAAGGCACAATCAGACTGAACAAGTATTGCCAGCAGAAGAGCCCCCCCCCCCAAAAAAAAAAGAAAAGATTTGTGGCAATGTTTGAGCATGTTCTGATACATCTCCATTTATCTGGTCAGAAACACGACTGAATGCTTTGCAGGTTTTCAAAAACGGCAAAAACTCGTGACTTTTGGTTCATGTTTTCTTTCATGTGGAACGTTTTTGTCACACAACCTAACCAGCATTTTTATCAGCTCTTTTCCAAGGTCTGTTCTCCAAGTTAAAGGTGTTAGCCCAAAATTCTTCAGATTGTCAAATGGTTACTCAGGCCAGCTGAGCCGCTGCCTTCCTGCTTTGTTTTCTCTTCAGTTCATCACTTAAAAGTAATCTTTTCACCTCAGTTTCAGCATAAATGAAATTCTGCAAGTTGAAAAACGTATCCATCTTCCATCCATCCTCTCTCAGCTAGAAAAGACATTTTATTAAGTCTTGTGTTTGCAAATGGAGAGGAGGCAGAGGGCAAATCTGCCCACACTTTCCACCCAAACACACAACAGAACAATAGACACTCATCCGCATTACAGTTGGCTCAACACTCACTGTCAAGTACTTTATTCACAATAAGGTCATTTTCTTCTTTAAAAAATCATTTTAATATACAACACAATTTTTAACAAGACAAATCTGTTTACAACTAAATTTGAATGAATTCCAGCTTCTCTCATAACCAAAGCAAGCTCAAATGTGGAGTGGGAGGAACAGACAAACGAAGTGAAGTTAGAAGAAAGAATGACGAAAGACAGCAAAAAGGGTTGAGACTAGTATGAATTTTGTACTAAGAAACAAAACATACCGAAATAAAATTAGAAAAAAAACCAATTATACAAAAAAAAAAAACACAGTAAGAAAATAAGGGTTAAAGAGAGAAAAATATAGCAGAGGTGTGCCAGGATGCTGTATCCGTAGCAACCTCACATGCATGTCTGACACCTTTGCTCTGTTCTGCCAAGTCCACATAAGCAAGCGTGCTCACACTCACTTTTGTGTGCCGCCATATTCCAAGCTAGTGTGCATTTCGGGGGGGCTGGAAGGGTGGGAACATGAAGCGGGAAGGGATGTATAATGTTGAGAGAGAAACGGTGAGGAGGGAGCGAGAGGGGAGTGTGCACGCGCGCACGCACACACCTCAACCTCATGCAGTCCCTCCGTCTTTCCCATCCTTCTCTCCTTTTTCTGGAGCTGAGTAAAGAGTCTCTTTCTCCTGCGTTACAGCTCCAGCCATCCTCTGTCCAGCTGTGCCACTCTGTGTGCATTTGCATGTATGTATATGTAATATATAAATAGAACTATAAGTAATTCCTTATCTGGAGAGCCTCTTTTGGCAGGGCGTGGAAACTGAAGAGCAGAAGCTTCATAAATTTCGGGGGCAGGGAGAGAAGGGAACCTGTGACTTATATATTGTCTGTTAATACTGTCATTAGTTTACAAAAGATAAATTAGTAGAAGGTGATCTTCCTGGAGAAAGTGGCGTTGGTTCTACTGCCCGGGCATGCTCAGCGCTGGTAGAAAACGGGCACATGTTTAGAGGTCCATTCAGAATTGGGCGGAACGGACGGAAAGGAGGTGCGAGCAGGCTAGGAGGTGGACAGAGAGATGACGAAGAGGAAGGAGAAGAGATGGGCTCCGTTCCATGATTGATGCACCCATCAGCTGAATCAGCCCTGGGCTCCAACAAGACAGGGTGCAGTAGATGGAGCCACCTGTGGGAAAGGAAAAAAAAAAAAAAAACAACAAAAGACTGTTACGGTCTGCTTAGTGAATCCTCACATACTCACGCTTTGGGATTCACAACTCTGCTGAATTCTTTTTTTTGGAACCTAGCTTCAATTTTTACCTAGACAAATTTAATTGTCACACTTTTTCTGCTCAGGCAAGATGGCTTTGGTGCCAAGTCACCATTTGAAGCGCATTTAGGAGCTTCATTTAGACAAAAGTAGTCCCTTGACACCGTCTTGTGGCATCTCTACGATATTACAGTTAAACGTTCTCAGAGGTGGTGGGGGTTGTCAGTTCCTCACTCATTTTTGCTATTCGCAGCAAGTCTCGATCCCTATGCCCCTGCAAATAGCGAGGGTTCACTTTAATTCTTAGTTGTGCATGTTTTAAACTGCTGTAGCCCGCTGAGCAGTATAAAGGCATTTTTCACGCTGAACTGTGCCATCGACCAACCCATTCAATACGGCGCATCCAGTAGAAGAGGTGGTGGGTGAGTGACTGCAGAATGACAACAGCAAAACATTTTGGCGGGTTGTACAGTGAATGGCATGGAGAAAGCAGAGGGGAACAAATAATACAGTGTACCAGTGTCCTTTGACGTACCGTGACGTGAGAAATAGAAGGATCTCCGCGATGCAGAATATACCAAGCTGGTTGAAAGTGATAGAACTGTCATTTTAGCATTCTTAACACTAAAAATGTTAGCCAGGGCTTTCCACTGTAACTTCTAGGAGTGTCTATCTCTCCACAAGAGACTGTTCAATAAGGTTTTTGATACGCGGGGTGCGAAATGATTCAAGGACGGTTTGATTTGAAAGTGGAACGATTCTATTTGGTTCGACTCAGTGGGATTGAGTCGATTCGATATGTACGATTCAATTCTAGAGGGTATGATGCAGGGACTGTTTTGCTGTCATTTTTCAGACATTTGAATAAACTCGTCAGTATCCTAAAAGTGTCTTTCAAAGTTATATCGCTCAAATAAAAGACGATTCAAGAATATATTTCAAAGTGGACCGATTTGGTTCGGTTAAATTTGAAGCACTCACATCTTTCAAATCAAAAAATTAATTTACGGTTCTGCATTGTGAGGTGGACGTGCTAACCAGTCGACCACCGTGAGCCACCTATCAGTAGTGATGCGTTTGTCATGGTACCGTTTCATTTTTTTGCCTTGTCCTGAAGTTATATAAAATAGCTGACCTGTTTTATCAGCTGCTGCTTATTGCAAACAAAATTCTTGTGACACTAAAATATTTTGCAAATATATTTTCAGTCACTGTGTATCTTGACATCATATGAAACTGCAGTATGCCAAGATAATACATCAGCAAATATGGTCATGTTATACCACACCCCAAAAAGGCGCGACCATATCTGTTCTGGTGCGACCAAATCTGTTCTGGTGCGACCAACTGAAAATGTTTGGAGCGCCAGTTCTGCCGGTGCAACAGCTAGCATAGAGCCCTGGGATGAGTTATTTTCCCACAGATAATAAATATCATGTTCTTAAGACCACAAATTTGAGAATGAATTAATAGTGCCTTTGCTTGTGGCCATCAAATAGTAGTATGCAAACCGTTATAAATGGACGCATGTGATGACAGAAAGTCACCTTTCATCCCAACAGATGTGGCAAATTTATTATTGAGATTGATTTCTAACCGTGGGTAGATGGAAAAAAACTGTTCATACTCGGGAGGGCCAGATGCGCGGAGACTTAAGCTAAGCGCACACTGTGGAATCATTCATTGACGAGCACAATTGTATGGAAACATGGAACATTTGAGACACTTGAAATAAATCAGCCGTTAAGTTGCCAGTAATTCTACACTGCAAAAAAAATAATAAAATAAAAATAAAAAACATATTAGTAGAAGTCGTGCGAAGAGCTCTTCTGAATCCAGAAACTTCAAGCTGAGCACATAGTGTGGTAGGCACGTTCATGCATCTTTTCACCAAATCAGCATAAAAACACATTTTTAAGACACAGACTGGAATGCAGGATTTCTTTTGAGACTAGACTCAAGTCATTCATGACCACGTGTGTGCTTGCATACCTGCTATCTAGAAATGTACGTGTAGGTGCGGGAAGGAGACCGTCCCTCTGACTGGCCATTGGTTGAGACGTTCAAAAAGTCCCAGATCAGAATTGTGTCGTCGTGAGAGCTGCTGATGATCTGGAACTCATCAAACTGCAGACGGAACACCCGGCCAGAATGCTCCTACAAAGACAAAGTAGGAGTAACCTTGAAAAAACTAGTCACAGTATATACAGTCCCCTCTAAAAGTATTGGAACAGCAGGGTCAATTGATTTTATACACACACATGCACGAACGCTCAAAAGGTCAGGGATATTTGGCTTTCAATGGGAAATTTCAGGACGAGTCTAAAATGCATTCAAACCTTTACAGGTGAACTTAATGTGACCTACGTTCTCTAAGCTTTTCAATGCACATGTCCAACTGTTTCAGTATGTGTTGCACAAGTTGCTGTTCTCTAACGAGCTGCTTAACAGCAAAATTTACAACAGGCGTTTGATCCTTGAAGCAACCAAGAAAAGTTCTGGTTCAATGAGAGCTGGTATGTAAACAGTCATCCTCATCGCTGTTCACATTTTGACATCATGAAACCAAGACGACACCTAACAATGAATCAACAGTACCTTGCCAGTATGATGTTTTAAACAGGACGTTCTGAGACCTGAGTGGCCACTGAGCTTAGAGTGCCATCAGCGGGTTGCAAAAGAGATATTGAGAGACTGGAAGAGTCATAGAAAGATGTAGAAGTGTACATCCTTTGGCCACATCCCATGCTGATGACCGCTACTTTGTGAACAATGCCCTAAGAAACCGGATGATGAATGCCACTCAACTCCAGGCGCGTTTAAGGGAGGTCAGAGGCACCCAAGTGTCACGTCAGATCATTCGAAACCGTTTACATCAGCGTTGTCTGCATGCCAGACAACCCGCAACGGTACCTGACCACATCACCGAGCACAGGCGTCATCGTCTTGCATGGGCCAGGGAGCATTTACGCCAGATGAGGGACCAGAGGTCCTCACAGTGTGGTGCTCTGATGAAAGTTGATTCCCGCTGAGCAGAAATGATAGCCTCCAACGATGATGGAGACGTCAAGGAGAGCGCTATGCATCAGCCACTGTTGTCACCAGACCAGCTTCTGGTGGTGGCGGTGTTACATTGTGGGCAGGCACGTCCATTCGGCACAGAACTGCCCGACACTTTGTGAATGGTACAGTGACAAGCCCATCCTACCTGAATGACATTATTCATCCAGTTATTGTGCCTTTACATGAACAACACGGGCCAAATTTTATCTTCATGGATGACAACTCTCCAGCTCATCGAGGTTGCATCATTAGGGAATGGCTGTTGTGGACTGGTGTACCACAAATGGAATGACCTGCAGTTTCAGACCTGAATCCTATTAAAAGCCTGTGGGATCAGCCGAGTCACCGTGGAGAAGCTCAAAACTCTGCACCCCAGAACCCCAATGACCTGAGGCCAGCCCTTCAGAAGAGTGCAATGCCATGCCATAGCAGTAATCAGTTGACTTGTGAACAGCATGAGACGGCATTGTCAAGCTGTAATTGGTGCTCAATGGCGCATGACGAGTAGTTGAGATGTTGACATTTTGTATTATGGTGAATCCACCATTGTTGTTGACTTTTCTTTCAATGAATTGTTTTGAGATGCGGAAATCACCAGTGCATCCTTCTACTAAACGCCCCAGCTACACTCAGGAAGATGAGTCAAATCAGCCATCGCGCCTCTCGGCAAGCTGCCGGGAGCAAATTCAAAATAAAAAAGTACCAAAGAATTGATGTCCATATATTATCTGGTAATGTGAGGTTTATGTTGAAGTTGGCCTTTTCACTACATTGGCAGCGTGTTACTGTCATGCATATCATGAGACTTGTTGCTGAAGTTGTCCTGACTACTACTTTGTGATAGACACTGTATTACCACCGTGGTTTCTGTTTACACCACGGATCACTCCGATTACCACTACTGTGGATGTGCGTCACATTTGTCATACAGCCAGTGGCCCTAGTTGTCATCATCCTGTCAGAATATTTTCTGTCAAGTCAGTAGCTGCTGAGGTCTTGCAACACAATATGACTGTCGAACAGAAACCAAACAGCACAGATAATATCTACATGCATCAGGTGTGAACACTCACCACTAAAGTACGCAGACATAGTGTGCTTGCAGGGGCTCGTGGGTCCAAGGCGGCTTGCAAGTCCCACACTTTGATTTTACTGCAGAGCGAAACACGCCACAACAAAACACATAAGTCGTGGGATCCACATAAGAAAGAAGAAAGGAGAAGCAGAGTGCTCGTTGAAGTGGAGTCTTACCCATCGTAAGCGCCACTGACAATCCTCTTGTTGTCAAAGCGGATGCAACGCACCAGTTCTTCATGACCCTCCAGCACTCGCAAACATGCCCCGCACTCAATGTCCCATAACCTGCAAAAGTGATTTAACACATTTAAATGACAAAATTGGATCTGAGCACCACCATTCAAATTCCCCGGGAAATCTTATTTTTTGTTGCAAATCTGTAACCGGCATTTGTGAAAGATTTGTTGTGAGCTGGGATGGACTTGGAAAACTATTTCAAGAGTCCGCTTCAAGCAAAGTGAAAGTAATACAATATTTTGAATGACTTTTGTGAAAACACAAGCAATGTAACCAGTTGATATGTTCACATAATGCAAGATAGCACTGTGTGAACAGAAAACACAAAGGCAGATCAATACAGATGTACCCTTGTTTCCTGTGGTCTGGCAATCGTTTGAAAGGTAATAGCTCAAATGCTAACAGTGGTCATGCTCAGGATGTACGTTAAGTTTTTGATCTTGTTCTCGAAAAAGGAAGTAATCAGTTCATTAAGTGATTGCTTTCGGTTAAGTGCACTCAAAAGATTAGATTATGATTACATACAGCAAGATATCAACCACGGGGGTTACATCTTGCCCTGTGCTCGGGTCCTAATTTGAAAGGGAAACTTTCAAATACAGTGCCGCTCATAATTATAGGCACCCCTGAATAATATTAAAAGCGCTTGAGAATTGAGCAAGCTATGGCTCATGCGCATGCATTGGCTTGGCCTTCTATGACAACAAGCATCAACAACGGCAGAGTGCTAGCATTAGCGTGAGAGTATCTCGTTTTGTTGCGCTCGGATCAAACCTTCGATGGCTGCAAAGAGTTTCAGAATGGACGGCGGTTGCTGGCTGGACTTGTTGACGTTCGTGTTTGATCGCTCCAGTAATGTCAATAGTTTGTCTTACTTCTTTATTTATTCACGTCTTTATGGTGTAGCAGAGCACCATTATCTGACATCATGTCAGATTTCTTCTTCAAGGTTATGTGCCCAGTGTCCAGGTGGAGAAACTCTTAATTGAAACGTAATTAGTTATTTCAAGCGCTCTTATTTTCTTTGACAAATTTTAAAGGACTTATATTTAATACAACTAATAATTAAATTATTCATTTTGTACACAGGAATATACCACCCCTTTAAACCCAAATGGAATTTCATTCCATTTGTTTATTTTGTTTCTTTCTAATTAGAATACAAGCGTAAGTAGTGATCACCTGTGTGTTTAATTCGTCTCGGACATTTGCAACCAGCTGCTTTTACTTGGGAGAAAATAACACTTCCCCCTATTTTTTGACTTGTTAGAAACCAACATGGAAACTGAATTCAAAATTTTTGGTGCATTTTCTCCAGTTTATTTGAAGCAATGTCTTGTTTTTGAATAATAAAAGGATAGAAATTTTCCAAATGTTTTTTTTTAATCTGATTAATCAATTAATTGAAAAAAAATCAACTGCTTAAACGACTTTGCTTGTTTTAAGATTGTCCGATTCCTTGGAATCTCACCCTATCAACAGGACATATTCTCAGATTTTTTTTCCCTCCATGAAAGAAGACTGAGTTTGATCTTAATAAGACATTTGCAAACATCTGCTTTGACTTTGGCAAACAACGATGAACACATCTGCCCATTTTCCTCTTACGAACCAAACCAGTAACTGACTCATAATCAATTTATGTTTGTGTGTTTTCGGTACTGCCAATTGGAAATTATGACCTATTTTTGAATAAAAAGAAGTGAAGTATTTTTTTTCTTCATCTTATTCATGGATAAACGGAAAAAGTAATGGATATATAAACTGAATATTAAAATAATCGTTAGTCACAGCCCTATACCTAAGTACAGGAAATAATGGCAGACCGATACAATTCAACATTGTGCTCTGTCGTCACTAATCTGAAACGGAATAGCTCAAATGCTTAAAATTTTTATGCTGATGGGTCGATGATGTATCACAACCATGTGTCCACAAAACACAAAGGCAGCTGGGTAAAAGTTTTACATGGTGCCCCGTGGTCAGTTATATTTAAGATTTTCCAGTCATATCGTCACCCTCTTAAAATAAATAATGGACTAACTCATATCGTGTGTGTGTGTGTGTGTGTGTGTGTGTGTGTGTGTGTGTGTGTGTGTGTGTTTTATATATATAAATTATTATTTTAGAAAGGTGACAATATGTGAATAATAATACAGACTAGTAATTCGGGGTGAAACAAATTGATTCCAAGATTCCTTCTAATCCAGATGCGAAAGATTGAAGAACCAAATAATTTATAAGGAAATAATACTGGCAACGTGGTCATTACTACTCTTTTTTTTCTTTACACCAGGGGCCCCCAACCTTTTTTGCCCCACGGACCGGTTTATGTCAGACAATATTTTCAGGGACCGGCATTTAAGGTGTGGCGGAAATAATACAACAAAATAATATGGTATGAGCTGCATGAAAACTGTGGTGTTTTTGAAATATAATAATAAACACAAGGAGCGTCTAATCTGGCCGCAACACTCCGATCGCTATGG
>NW_017805461.1:1991416-2000754 GCF_001891065.2 Hippocampus comes | reverse complement strand
AGCAGTTTTTTTACTCATTTTGCGAGCTCCGGTGTTTGTTTTTAGCCTAATTGGTCGCGTTACGGAGAAGCGTGGCTTGACGTGTGTCAAGCTGGACACAGACGGATGTAACGGAGAATCCGGTAAGTTTTCAAAATAAAACATCTTTCGTATTCCGAAATAAATAAAACGGAATTAAGGCAAGTTCTTTCTGTGCGGCCCGGTACCAAATGCCCGGCGGACCGGTACCGGTCCGCTGACCGGCGGTTGGGGACCACTGCTTTACACGATGCAAAAATGTACGAGCATGCCATTGACGGTGTTTTCTATTTCATTTGAATAAAAGATAATTCAAGTGGTTAATCATGGAACTATGGGTCATTACAATTACCGTTTTAAAATAGGATTCATACATTTTTTGAAAAAAAATGAATACATGCATCAATTCAAGATGCATCAAATTGGTCATTGAAGTGTATCTTTCTTTATCAAATGGAATCATGAAATGATGATGCATTCCCCGTCCATGCCTGTTTATCACAAAAAATTCTCTTACTTTTTTATGGTAATGAGCCAGCTGGATTATATTTTTGTATGTGTGTTGCACAGTTCTTTCCATCAACTCTGTTCAAGTGCAAGTCACATTGTTAACAGGATGTGGAGGGAAAGTCATCATACAATTTCATCATCATTGGGAATTTCTCCATTGTGAGACAAATAAAGGTTTTCTTATCTTATAACAGCACTTAAGCCTTTATGGAGGAAATAGACCGGTTTTGTCTAGCGGTATCAAATATACCTAATTGTGTTGTCAGATGAGCCGCTGACAACCAGTCGATCCCGGTACTGTAGACAAGCAATGCCCCGCTTGTGGCCGTTCAGAGTGCGGACAAATTCACAGGTGCTGGTGCTCCATACCTGCATATATCAAGAGATCAACAGTAAAAAAACGATTCACATGGATGACACTTTCAGTCAAGCAATTACAAAGATGTTGCAAGTGTATGTCTGGCTTGACTTTTAATGAAAGAGTCACATCAAGCGAACTTTGACAGAAGAATTTAAAGATAAAAAGATTGTCTGCACCGATGTTATTAGGTAAATAATATTTGATGAACCCCACCCCCGAGGCAAAAATACTGCAAATGGAAAATCCATATTCTCATTCATTATTACCTTGATGGTACGGTCCCCTGAGGCTGACACAATATATTTGTCGTCAAAGTCGACCACGTTGACAGCCGCCCGGTGTCCCACGAGGACGCGCCGTAAGCTAATGTCGGTTGGCGAGGCCATGTCCCACACAGCGATCGAGCGGTCCTTGGAACACGTGACCATGAGGCCATTGGCGAAGCGTAAATGAAGCACGGCCTCGTTGTGGTGGATCAGCGTGTTCAGTACCTCACCCGTCGTTACCTCCCACACCCTGCGGAGCAACGGGGGGCCATAGTGAAACAGAAGCCAACAGAAGGGAGAAGAGATGGAGATGACAGGAGGGAGGAAGCTTTAACAGCGGAAAACATACACACATGAGGTAATGTCTCACACTGTGTACTGAAACACGCAAAACATTGCTACATGTTTAGAACTGAGGACAAAAAGTCCCTTTTTTCCTTGCCACAACGCAGGGAACACAGAACAGGTGGGAAGCCAGAAGAGGAAAAAGCAAGTCACGCCAGTTTTTTCATATAGCACATTTCATACAAGGTAACTAAATGTGCTTCACACAAGCAAAGAAACAACACCTCCAAGGATGTACAAACACAACAGTTTATGATATTCAGAAGCAACGAAAAGAAAACAAAAGTACCAAACAAACATTACGTAAGTAACATACATTGAGAACAAACACTAAAGGACTCGTTTCATGCAAAATCAAGATTTTTGAGATTTCAGCTATGTTAAGAAGCTCATCCCTCGCCCTCCATTCACCCATCTCGGAGCATACCCGCTCATTCTCCCATTCTAAATACCAGCCCCTCCCAATCCAAGAAAACGACTGGGTCCTCACTTTTCTATGTCTATGCCTCCCCAGTACCGCCACTGCAGACTAAACACAAGCCCACTTCCTCCGATGCACAGTAGCAAGTGCACTTAAGTTTGCCCAGTGACAATTGTTCATTTTTATTTGCAGGGTTGAACAAAAACAATTCCAAGGTAGTTGGGATGTGTCAAATGTACCGTACATAAAAACAGGAGATAACAACGTGAAAACCCTTTACAAGCTATGTTCAACCAAACACACTACAAAGACAAGATATTTCATGTTTAACCCGATGAACGTTATTATTCTTTTGCAAATATTCTTTGACTTTGAATTTGATGTCTGTAGCGCCGAACTATATTAACTGACATGCATTTTCTAAAGAAAATGTGGAATGACCTACAGTGTGAAGAGACAAAGTAACTCCTTTTTCCTCCTTCATGGCAATTAGTACTAATAAGGTCTGTTCAGGTACTGTGATATGATTGGAAACCTGATTGGAATCGAAAAAAAAAAAGGCAATTTGAGTTCAAGAATTTGATTAAAGTTGAGTTGATTAAAAACTATCTTCTGAACAATCTTGATTCAGAGGGGAAGGTTTGGGATGCGTCTAAGATTTGCTAACACGGAGACATCCAGCTTTCCCTTTTTTTGCAGGGGCTTGATGGCTGCTACTTTCAGGGGTTCGGGAAGCTCGCCTGACTGAGGTGAGCAGTTAACTATCTGCTGTAACTTGGTTTGAACAGATTTCACAATAGTTTTGGAAAAGTCCAATGGTATTGACAGTCAGATGGCTGGTTTCAACTGCTGAAGCAAATCTGTTTTTTGATCCACTGTATCAAATTGTCATGGTAATTGGATAATTGCCGTGAGGATAAACCGGTTCAAATGACGGATGGGTGGATGGATTTTAACGCAACAAATTTCATACCTTACAGTTGAGTCAGATGACCCAGTGACGATGACCCTCTCATCATACTGGAGGCATAACACTGAACCTGTGTGACCAGTCAGAATCTTCAGACACTCCAGTGACTGTTTATCCCATATCTGCAGGTACAAATAATACACAAGGGACATACAAGAAGCAGAATTTAATTTGTGATTGAATGAGCGCAGATTTAGGTCATGCAAGAAAAGAGCGTTTGCCGTCATTGTGATGCCCGTGTTCTGTTCACGCCCCATTTCCCCGCTGCTGAGGCGAGCACAACGTCTGCGCCTGGAGAATAATTCAGGGCGCCCCTGGGTGCGCGCCAGCCTCCCGTAGAACAATAAGATGACAAATCCACTTCTCCCCCACTATTGCTGTCCTGCTCTTCATCAACTTCTATTCCTCTCCTCACAGGCCAGTCAGTTGAGCCCTTTAGCCTATAATTCACTTGTTTGCTTTCTCTCTGTCTGCAGGTTAGGCCAAAGGTAAGAAGATGATGATTATGCAAGACTGAGTAAGATTCAAGGTTACTTCCTTAAAAATGCAGGTATAGCATAAAATAACCACATAAATATACATTGCGTTGCCATAATTTAAAATAGAGGCAAGCTGTTGAACGTATTAGAATATTTTATAGCCCAATGTACCGGTGTGGGACTGGATTCTGTCAAAAAGGCATATCCTTTTAAAAAAAGTTCTCGTTCTGAAACAAGTGCAATAAAATAGATAAAGTGGTTTACCATGTGTCTTTTAAGTAGTGTAACTGGCAGTGCAGTGAAACCCCGCAGCTCGGAATTCGCATATTTATTTCGGGGAACCTCCATCATTCTCTGAAAGTCTTGTCTATCCGCTGTTTTTGTGCTCAGGCCAAAGCATTAAAAAAAAAAAAAAGAATACTTTGGGGCCATCTGGTGGAATCTTTGTGTTGTGAGGTTTAATTCATTTGTGTTTGGTCATCTGCATCTGAAATTTGCCAATTTGCCCCTGTGAATAGTGAAAGAGTGTTTCTATTTCTCTCCCCGTGCATCTACTCGTAGCCTGTGTAGTCTATTTTGCCACAACAATTTGTTATTGTGGGTAAATATCCCACCCCCCCCACACAAAAAAAATTATGACAATATTTGCTAGTGCACATATTTGTTTGCCGCTGTGTGACGTTATTTGGTAGCGCACACATTTGTTTGCCCGTGTGTGATGTCAATCAGTTTGTGCAAGTGTATTATTTACACTGGACCACATTCACATCCGCAAACGCTGTAGCACATGCCATTATTTTTTTGATGCACGTCACTCGACATCGTGCTTTATGCGTGTTCGTGTCACATTACGGATGGGTTACGTGCACATTTGAAGTCCCATTTGTTCCTATAATGTAAACAAGTACATAAAAATACCAGATTGAACAAAAAATACGAATTGGGCATCACGCTTGACAGTGTCAAAGTAGCCTTCGAAAGACAAAAAATAGTTCTCTATAATGTAATGTAGGTTTCTAATGACGGGTCTTGGAATACGTTGCTGTGCTTTTTTTTTTCCAAATGAATGATTGAGGCAACAGTCACATAACCAAGGAACGCAACTTTGTACATCAAAACATTATGGCCTAAATCTAAACCAGCAGAATTAACAGCAGAGCAGTGGCAAATGAAAATCCTAACGACTTCATATCAGCATATACACAAACCTTGATAGAATTGTCCCTAAGGCCACTGATGATCTTGTCGTCATCGTACTGGAGACAATAAACCCCTTTACTATTTTCTGAGCGGCACTGAATCCTTTGCAAATTATGTCTGCCACACCGCCAGTTAGCCTCAATTGTCTGGAGAAAAAAAAAGAAGGCAATGAGAAAGACAGTTCACAAAGCTAAAAGTAGAAAAAAAAACAGCAAAAATGACAAAAGAGCTCTTTAGGTTCGAACACGTATAATGACAAAGTAATGTGCTACATTGAGAACAAAACAACGCCCTGAAAAACAGGACATGTGGTACCTTGGTAACTAAAAATAGGCTAATTGGCAAAAGAAAAACTCTGCTATGGGAGGAAATTGTATCCAATATGGTGTACAAACATTGGCCTTTGTATATTTCATCCTTTGCTTTTGAATTCACTTACCTCTATGTCTTGGATGATTTTGGGATAAAGGGAGCGATAATAAGAGTTGGGTGGGACTTCGGATGTGCGATTTTTGAACAGATATTTCTCCCTATGAGGGAAAAGAAGGATTCGTTTTGTAATTGTTGTTTTATGATGTCCGAATAATAATACAACAGTAATATCGTCTACCGTTAAATTACTGTGAATACCAAATGCTGTAGGACAAACAAGCTCGTTTACTTTAAGTACATACGGTCAAGTAGGCTATACTGTAGAACAAAGGGGCCCCATTCTCACCACTGATGTCTTTCGGACAGTCCTTTCCATAGTGGGTCAGTGCGGACCATGCGCTCTATGAGCTTCTTCCACAGCATACCCTCAGAGATGACCCTTTGCCACTCCTTACACACCAGCTCTGCTGCACAAAGTGAACGTGCATCCAGGAAAGACAAGATGTTTTCTGCTATGTGATCTAAGCCTTGGGCTGCAGAAGAGAGAGAAAGAGAGTTGCATTATTTCAACTTGCAACTAGGGTTGAGCGATATGGCTGCAAAATGGATCACAAGTATTTCGTATCAGTTGATGGTAGGAATTATTTTTATTTGATTTTTTTGTGCTTCCTCTGCTACCATTTTGTTTTTATTTAACTGTTCAACAAGGACCCAGAAAAAAAGGTTGAATTTGGTTCATTTTATAATTTAACCTGAAAGACGAGGTCAACACAACCATGAAATAAACACACCGATCAATATATAGATTAAATGAAGACTTATTTCAACAAAATGTGGAAAGTATTTTGGGAACAATTGCTATAAACATCTCTTCATAACAAGCATGCAAATCAAAAGACAAACATGTCGAAGAAACTAACAAAATCTGTGCACAGCGCAAAGAAGTTTGTAAACTTGAGGTTGTTAGAATATCTGCGACATGAAACAAACCAGTTACCAAGCGTTGGAATGAATAGAAATACCAAACCAACATATGGAAAATTAACTATCAAACACAGTTTCACGACATAAAATCTCAGAAATGTTGCCAACTAGTGTTGTGATCTTCCCTCTCTTATCAACACTTCCTTCTTGCGCTGTCCATTCATTTTGTTTGTACTGATTTCAATGCACGTATTCTTTTCTTTAAAGAAGTTCTGAACAGTCATGGGTGGACCCAATGTGACCTACGGCAGGTTCCAGCTGACCTACGGCCATAATGAGGACAGGCATAATGAGGACATGTTGTACACAAAATAGATGGATTGATGGGAGTTCAGATAACAGATGGATAATGATCATTGTATCCTCGGAAGGCAAAACGGGAAAAGACAACTCAAAAGCAGCTTTTTTGTTCAATAACCAATCAGTAACTCACATATACACTTTACCCAGTGTACGTGGCAGTTGTTGTTGGTTCTCCTACCTGGCAACGCTGTAATGAAGTCTCTCTGTAGCATGGGTTTGAGGTAGGAGTTAATGTGGCCATGCTGGTAGTGGCACATTCGAGAGATCAGACGCTCTACAAACTCCACCTGGTCAGCCTCTGACCACTGGTCGAACAGGGCGATGCAATGTTCCTTCTCTTTCTCGTAGTTCCCCTCTGACGGACGCTTGCGGGACCCCACAACAGGACCGTTATTAAGCTGTAACGAGAAGAAGACACTTGAATGACCAACAATACTGTTTCAGAATAGCGTACGCCATACGATCACACTATTAAATATTCAATCACTTTGTACATTGGAAATTCTGAAGTCATTCACGCCCGACCCAACATCTGTAAAGGCCAGATCATTGGATTGCTCGAAATGTTATCCTAACCTAACCTTGATTATTCTGTGGTGTGGGGCATGTTGAGTGTGATTTTTTTCCCTCTCCCCTATCTACATAGAAAATGGCCAAGGCCGACAATCATAACTGTTAACTATGTTCAATATTTCCATCTCGTGGACTAGAACAGTCAAACAAGAAGCCAACTGAAGCTTGCTCTGTTACCGAACTTCATACATCGAGGATCAAGTGGTTTTGGAATGACTGTTTGCATAATGTGTCTCCCAAGTCATTTACCGTAATAGATATGACAAGCCGTTACGCCACAAAATTGCTAAAGCAAGGTAGTTACCAAGTCGGCTTATGACCGGCAGGTGGCATACCATCTGCTAATATGACTATTCTTTGTATTCTTTCGGTGGCCTGGATGCCCTGTGGTACCATGCTGCCTCTTAGTGTCCAGTCCAGTTGTCCCTCACTGTTTCATGGACCATTTTTTGCTCCTTCGCTGGATCGCAGATTTGTTTATTGTTCTTATAAGCAAGGCAAGAAACGGCAAGGCGTTAAAGCAACACGGGGCAACTCAACGTGCTTCGCACAACAGCTGTGGTTTCCGCTGCGCTGGCCCTCATCGATGAAACTCACTTCGATATTTACTCTGAGATAGCAACTCTCGCCTAAAAAAAAAAAAAAAAATCCCAGGTTTTTATGGCATACCCTCCTATTGTTGTTATATTTCTATTAGGCTAGTGTTTCTCAGATAGAAAATATGCATGTCACCTTACCAAAGTGCTTTTTGCAGCCCAATGGCATGTTCCAGCCTTGTTTTCTTTGACACTAAATAATTTTTTTTAATCATATTTAACAGTATAATGGTGCTTTGTTCAAATCAATTATTTTTCTGGACATCATTTTTTTCCATATATTTATTCAAATTATTTTTTACTCAACCACAGGAGTCATTCTGTTCATATGAAATGGACAGATACTGCAAGTTTGAAAAAGAGCAAGACAACTTTGTGACTGCGAGAGAGGTGAGTATGAGCACCCAATACACATGGATCACAGCAACTGACAAGCACAGAAAGATACCTTGAGGACTGTGTTCTTCTTTGGCGAAAGGTCATCCACTAGATTCTGTGACTCCATCCCTGACGTATTCTGTTTGAAGGGGGACAAGATAGAACAGATGTGCTTGTAAGTGCATTGTTTTCTCTCAGTCGTCAGTTTGCTAAAAGCGCCATGTTGAGCCAGGACAGCGGTGTCGTTAGAGCTGGACAAAGAAGTGCCACGAAAACAGCCAAGGAGGGGTAACCATCATGACTACTGAGACTGGCGTGCACATCAGCATGTTTACACACACACACACACACACACACACACACACACACACACACACACACACACACACACACACACACACACACACACACACACACACACACACAAAACGGAGAATGAGGGGCCTCATGTACAAAAGCTGTGTACGCACAAAAACGCGGCGTACGAAGTTTTCCACGCTCATGTTCAGATGTATCAAGAGTGACATGACCGTGGTAATGTACAGTTGCTCCACGGCAACTACTTGGCTGGTGTAAACCTATTTTTCTTGCTTAGGAGCCATTGGAAAAATGTAGAGATGATGCTGTGTTGGGCAGAGGCGGGTGCAGTGGCATGCAAAGTGCACAAGACGCCCAGGGTGAATGACCAGTTTTGACGCTCTTGAAAACATTTTTTTTTGTTGAGGGTTGGGGGAGGGACCGATTTTATTATTGCGGTGTGTAGCCAACTCGGAGGTGGAATCCACACGGCCACATCATCATCTCAGATTTGGGAGCAAAGAGCGCGAACCCACAGGGCAAAAAGTCCAGGGCACCTTCGTTGAGTGGCACCCTGTGAGAGGACAGTGTGCACAAGATTACGGTTTTTCGGGCCTCGACTTTATTTACTAGCATCTCCAGCTCACTTTTTGTTAAATTCCACCATTTCATTGGTGAATCATGTCTTCATAATTTGATAACGCAGAGTGATTATTCCCACCAGTAGGCACTAATTATACTCATTTGCATATTTATATAAACTGGGTTGAGAGGGAGGAGACTGGTAGGGCAACATTTTCGCAGACTGAGATGTACGAAAGTAACGTGCTTGTCTACATGTGTACACAGAGATTCTTGAAGATGGAATTTTTTTGTATGCAACATTTTCTGGATTTGACCATATGCCGTGTTTGAGTATGACAGCCACGCAAGTCTTTGTACATGTGGCCCCTGGACACCACAACAAACAGTCTTTCTTGAAAAGGATTCCCACGACAAAGGAACACAACAGTAAATAAATAAAACACTATCTTTCTTGGATGTCAAGTGCTTTAGTACTATATTGGAGAAAACAAAATCAGATACTGGCTTTGGTAACATGCACACATTTTTGTATACCCCTACATTTAGCACAATTTGGTATTCTACTGTGTTTGCTTCTATTGAGAAGAAAAACTACAATGTAGAGTAACAAAAATGTGGGACAAAAAAAAAGACAATATAAAGAATGAACGAATCATTTTCTTTATATATATATATATATA
>NW_017805461.1:1988629-1991371 GCF_001891065.2 Hippocampus comes | reverse complement strand
TATATATATATATATATATATATTTTTTTTTTTTTTCCAGGAGGGCAATTTCAAACAAGAATACATATTTCAATTTAAACTTATTAATTTATTAGAATTTCTTAATGGGTTGGATGGCCTTTCAGCAAAGCTGAATTGATTAAAAAAAAATCTTGTAATGTTATTTTGAGAACATTTGCTGTGCAGACTTCAAAAGTAAAAATCAAAACTGAGGACTCTATTGACGGTTGCCAAACACATCGTAGGAGGGCGGCCGACAAAAATGTTCTTGCAGTCCATGGTGCAAAAGAAGATAGGGTACTGGACTGTTGCCCTGTGTGTGTGTGTGTGTGTGTGTGTGTGTGTGTGTGTGTGTGCGTGCGTGCATATATATATATATATATACGCACGCACGCACACGCGCACGCACGCACGCACGCACACACACACACACACACACACACACACACACACACACACACACACACTTTCAAGTTTGAGGCAAGGCTGAGTGATAAACTGGTGTTCACAAACATGCCTGTCTTTGTGGGCAAAAATAAAAATAAAAGCTCCTAATGGTGCTTTTCAAAAAGCAGACAACTTTAAATTTCAATCTTGTAAAGCAGGCTATTTAATTTATTCAACTCAATATTTCTTAAGGAAACCCAGAAAATACCGCAAACAAATATGTTGCGTGAACATTACAGGAATGGGCATGAGAGAGAAGTTTTCTTGTTCGAGACAGAGAAAAAGGAAAATCAATGTAACTATTAGAAGTTGAATAACTGCAGAATTATTTTTTTTTTAGTCAACGCTTAAGTGATGACTGCAGAGTTCATGACAATTTATCACTGATGTCATGGATATTTTTTTCAATTGTCAGCTCACTGCTTTTGCCTCGAAAGCCAAGTCCACTCCTGGCTCCTTAATCCAATTACATCCACATCCAATCATACTCAGATAGCTTCATGGTCTCGCAAAACTACCAATTCACATATTAACAAAAGTGCAAGGTTTGTACTCGCTACAGTGTACAATCGTAGCAAGTAATTTTCTCACCTAATGACGGAATGCTTAGCAGTAATGTACTGGACCAAAGCTTCAGTTATATGAATTGTTCCTTGACTTTTTAAGATCAACCTGCTGTGAAACCATGAGGAGTGATATTTAATTGGATGGGTGAATTGTGGGGTGGGGCGACTAAAAGGAGGAAGAAGAGCTTGCTCTTTGCGGGATAAAGAATTGAGGAAAACAGTCGCTGACGTAATCAACCATTCAATTTTACAAAAAAGGGCAGTAAGTGATCTAAGTGGACGCAATGGTATACTTTGTGTTTTTATTGTTACAGGAGGGCATTTACTTGTCAGTTAGGGTTAACAGAATCCTTTTCAGATGGGTAATTAGAGCACTTGTGGTTTTGTTATATTTGAGGATAGACTTGCATATTTTGCAAGTGACCGTGCCACCAGTTTCAGTTTTTTGAAAAATACTTCTAAACACTTGTGCAACAACTGCTTGGTTTGCCACGCCGAACAACCACCTGTTGATTTCAGAGAGGCATCCATGTTGTTCGTGCCTAAATACACGATTGGCGATTTACCGACTTCGAGCTATAATCGTCTTTGCGCAGTGGTAAAGTCAACACATTCATTCGTCGATTTTAACCCGGGGGCTCCCCAAACTTTTTCCTGCGGGGGTCACTCACAGAAAATTACAAAGATGCAAGGCCCAGTTTGATTTTGGGTTTTTTTGTGCTTAACTTTAACTTATTAAACATGGTAAAAACAAATAATCAATCAATACATTGTTTATATAATGCAGTTATTTTGGAAAACTGCTACGTTAAGGCTTTTTGTTAAAGGTTATAAGACAAATAATTTAGGATTTAAAAAAAAAATTTTTAATGTTTTGAAGTGGGTCGTGTTCCTGTATCTCAGGAACACAAATCCACCCTTCACGAAGCAGATGCTGAATCTCATCTCCACATTCAGAACCAAAATAAGACCAACCTTTAGTAAGATGACCATACTTGAGGACCATTAATGTGATATGTTAACTAATTAGCAGCAGAAAGTGGATGAAACCATTTTCTGAAAGTAAATTATCTTTGTTCTACACAGTGTTATAAAGAGAAATTCTGTTCCCACTTTAGCTTTATATTTTGGGGGGTTATTTGCATATCTAGAAAGTGCATTAATAGTACAGCCTGGAGTAGTGGTAGTCCCAATTCCTCCCATCCACCCCACGTCAAACACTACCCACACCAACTCCTTTTTTTTTTTTTTAAACAGCAATGAGGCCCATGTCAAAAGTTATTTTTAGTACATGCCATTTGCCTCTAAAAAAATGGATGGTGGGCCATAGTTTGGACACCACAGACTTAAACCCTAGTGTTTATTGTTGCTTTTAAATATCATCTTAAATGGAACACAGCACATATCTCGGAATTTTCTGATCTCCTGACAATGTTGTATTGAAAAGAATAAAACTGCCCATAAAATGTGGGATAGCAGAGGTTTGAGTGAATGTACATGGACTTCCTGTCGGTAACTTATTCTTCTTTAGACGGCAACCTGGATCACAAAGTATCCAAAGCACGTTTTTGGGTATTATCCAAGTGGTACACTCCATGTTGCCTCAACTGCTTAAAGACGTGGCTGATCAACAATAAATTCTACCTAATCAATATAAACCTTACCAAATTATAATTATACCCTTCCGTAGTTAATGGGGGGGGGGGGGGGACAAAAATATTGTTCAACC
>NW_017805461.1:1976291-1988416 GCF_001891065.2 Hippocampus comes | reverse complement strand
ATGTAAGGGGGGGGGGGGGGGCAACTAATTATTGGTCACCACAGAGGCACCCACATAAAAGAAAAACATCTGGTCCCAAGACCGAAGCGGAAGGGTTAAGAAGCCAAGATGGGCTTGCTGGTGTTGATGACCATGCAGAGCAGAAGAGAGGGAGGGAATAGACAGACTAAGTTTGACCAGGCAGGCAGGCAAGCAAGCAGATAGTCTCTCAGGGCTTAAAGTCACCTCCCCACCTCTGCCCTCACACCTCCAGGCAGAAGAATGAAGGTGGCTATTTCTTTTCACTTGAATGTGCAATAAGGAAGCGGCCAATTGAGGAAGGTCTGGTGCTAAATGGCTTCATCACAGAGTACAGTGGCCATGACCAGTTATGTCTGTTCAATTATAAATGTGGTCAAATATGGTTTAGGATGCTATAACTAAGGTTGTAGGCAGGGAGAGGTGAGAAACACACCGGGGATGGACCTGAGAGCAGTGTGCTTCAAATGTGGAGGAAAGCACAACATTAGGTAAGTGAGATGAAGGTTTTCGTGGATGCTTAGAAGTCATGTTGAAAGAAAAGTAAAAAAAGATGGCAGAGGGAGGGTGGGTTTTAGGTAGAGGAGGAACAGCAGAATTAAGAGGAGAGAGGCAGAACCTGGTTGTGAGCCCGGGTGGAGGGGATGCTCTGCAGGCACCTGAGTGCACACAAACTCTCAGCCACCGAGGAGCAGCCCAGCCAGAGAGAGCGAGGCACAGAGCACTGTGTGAGAGAGAGAGGGAGGGAGGGAGGAGGAGACCCAAGTGGACAGGGTATAGGGAAGAAGAGCAAGAGAGAAATAGATGTGAAGTAAAGGAAAAGAGAAGGGAGGAAGTAATGTTGAGGGGAAAATGGAAGGAGGAAACCAAGGAGGTGAATGAATGGATGGATGGATCAATTAATTTATGTATAAATGCAGTTGGTTAGGAGTTCATGTGGTGCAGATGTGTCAAAATGCAATGAAAATGAATGAATAAATAAATGGTGTTTAGTTGGGAATCAGGAGGTTGTGAGTGTGTGTCCATCAAAGGTGAGGAAAAGAGTAGAGAGGGATTTGGAGGAAATAGTGAGGGGGGAAACCAGTATTAGAGCTACACAGACATTGCACAGTGAGCACAGGAAGACACACTCATTCACACACAAAATACAGACATATACTCACAAAAGCAATATTAGATGTGAATAGATGTGAACTAGGAGTGGGTGTGCAGTGAAGACAGAGGGGCACTGTGATTTGCCAATCAATTATATTTACTCTCATTAATTGTTTTGCCATAAGCAATGACGAATCACATGGTCATAAAATTTACAAGGAAATACACTGAACGAATCTGAAAACAAAAACAAAACACCTTACCATTAACTACACAATGGGAAAGGTCCTGCTCAATTCAATAGAAGTACAATAATATAATAAAATATGCCAACAGTGTAAGGATGTCAAAAATATGTTGTCAGAGCTGAGCTTCGAACTGGAGTTACAAATCAAACTTGTAGATCAATAACATACTAATTCAGCATCACTTTTATACAGCACTTAGACTAGTCTCGGGTTGTACTTTTCACTACACTTTTGGATAAACAGCATATTAGCTCAGCATCACTTTTGTGCAGCACAGACTAGTTCAACGGGAATTGTGCACATCAGCATTTTCTTTTATCAATAGTCATTTGACAGTTTTGGTCATTTAGCTACCCACCAATCCATGTTTAGAGAGTAATCTACTCACTGCTCTTTTCAGTAAATCGTCATATCAGTAACGTTATTTGTGCACCGGCAAAAGGTATTATTGAGATGCTAAAGCGCCGACCCTTAAAGAACATTACATATGACTTGATAGTGATTGTTACTTTCGGTTATGATGTCTGGCTGGAACCTCCATAAACAGATCAACTATTTATTTGATGTTTAAACCCAGTGTAAACTCCACGTAGCTACACAAACAAACCAAAGTGAAACAAAGGGAACCTCGATATATCACCGACGTAGCAATGATCAAAAAGAGGTATCATAACTTTAGCCAACCTTCATTTGAATAAATACATATGTAGTAACTGCTTTTGTAAAGCTAACGCTATTCTAGCCGCCTAGCTTTTGAAGATAGCTAATCGTCCGGCATAAACAGTAATGCAAGAGCTGAACAAATAGTAAATACACCGCATTGTAAGAAACTGCATTTAGAATGGCGGCGTATAAGCTATGTTTAGTAAGTCCAACACCTATTCCTGTCTCAACTAAATAACTATTTTGATATGGAAAGGAATGTCAAGTAGACCTAGCCAGCTTGCTACATGGGGCAACTTGCTGCCTCGCTAACCGTAATGCTAGATGAATGAAAAAGCCGTACACTTCCTTCTACGCACTTCAAAAATATAAACAGCCATACTTCACTTTAGGATCATTTTAACAATATTCCCACAAGCCTCTGAAACTACCGGACATCTCCACACATCTTTTACCGTGAGGGCTTTCAACACAACAAATATGTCAACATAAGCGTACATTTTAGTTGCTCACCCTAGCCAGTGCTAGCTGGATAGCTAATGCCCAGATAGGGCCCAGTTGAAGTGGCGCAGCGTCACCGCAGTGAGCACTACCCCGAGAAGCCTCAGCTGTCTTGGGCCGACGGCTGCGCGAATCCGCCGTAGACAACGAGAATTGCTAGCGATAGCCGAATCGATGTTGTTCAAAACCACCCGACGGCAACAAGTGCAACTTACAGATATAATAACATGAGTTATCAGCAATACTACTAGAAATGTATCGCGAATTTCAGGCCCTCCCTGAGATTCCCGGTCCCCACTTTTCACCTCCGCCTCTCCAGAAAAACCGCTTCGGATTGTTCTTCCTTTCAAATCAGCGAGCAACGCTCCCCGCATACGACTCGGACAACGCCCCGTGTGTCCTCTTTGGAACACATCTTACCATCAGATCCAACGTTTTGTCCTCCATCTCCGGCTCCATGTTGACGATCCCCCCCGAAACTCGCTCGGAAAATGGAAACCCAGCCCTGCGTCGGCGGCCCGCAAATGCAGAGACGTCATTCGCTTTGCTCAAGCCCACAGCATTGGGTAGGACAGCGTGAAAAGGAAGGGTGGGGGACGGGAACGCCCATGCGTCGAACCAACGAGGTGATTGAACCACTTCTTCCTAACGGGGCGTGGTAGCATGAATTTCCTGGTTGATTATTGGCTTAGCGAGCTACTAAGGCTTTCCCCGGTGACTCCCCCAAACAAAAGGGCATTTGCTCAAAGATGCTGTTGCTACACTGAAGATGAACCAGCAAAAGCCAACTCTATCGTCCGCATTGCTTATTGCGAGGTTGTTAGGTACCGGTAATTTGATGTCGGGTGCCATTACATGTTGACAGTGCTTGATTTCAGTGCCCTTTACTCACATTTAAGGGTTAGTCAGCAAAGTCGTCAATGCTTCTAGGAGACAGGCGATCAAATTAAACCCTTGATACTAGTATGTATGAATGTATATACAAATGTACATAGGAAGTCCATATTTTTCTTGAGTATTTAACTGTTTCAATGTTTTGTCGACCTTGACATGTTTTCCACATGGTGGATTAAACTGTTAGGAGTTGCTTCCAATTATTTAGGATGCATTACAACATTTGAGAAATTGGTACACAATTGCTTAATCCATTTGAAAAAAAAACCAAACAAACCTCAATAGTGGAATAAATTTTGGGATTGACAAATCAAAAATAGGAGGGATTTAATCTTTGTAGGAAAGCAAATCAAACAAGGAATATTTCCAAAACTTGGATTTCTGCTGCTGGATATTTTGAAACAAAAAAAAAGTGTGTTCAAAGAGAAGTTAGGTAATGTTGACTAAAACAAGTGGAATTACTGTGCAGTCATGCATACATCACATCTGACAACTGGGAAACAGAAACCTTCAGGTTTCCCCAAGATGATGGGCAGGCTGACAGCAGAAGTGTTATAGCACAGGAGATGAGGAGGTAGCAATGGTTTTCAGCAGTTCAAATTTTAATACGTTGTCCCCTTTTCTCTACATAAACCCAGGTTTAAAAAAAAAAAAAAAACTCATAAAATACAACAGCAGCAGTTGCCAGTAAAAAAAATGAAAAGAAACTGATTAAGCATCGAGGGGAAGACACGAGGGACGGGAGAAAAGGAAAATACATTTTTTTGTATAATATCTGAGTCAATTGTTCATCTTCCAACTGGGTTGAGGGCAGCAAAGACTCTGGGAACTTGCTGTTGTGTTCGTTCAAAATGGAGGGGAACGGGGCGGGCGATAAGGAACAAAAATGAGTCGAGTTCAATCCAACAAGGGGAAGGAACCAAACTCTAAGGCAGGGATTTATTCAGGAAAGGCTTTCTCTCTCTCTCTCTGAATGAAAGAAATTTTCACTCCTCTTCAGCCTGTGATGTACTTCAATGTGTGTACAGATGAAATGTATGTGCAAGACTGTGTATTCAACAAGTAAATTGGAAGTTGGCTGTCATTACGTGGTCAACACAGTTGAGCCCCTCACTTGCTGCAAGAGAGGTGGCATTTTTCTTTCCTTAATTCTTCATTCCTTTGTTTTTTTTTCCTCTCTTCCAATATATCAGTCCCCGACTACCTAGTAGTCATCCAAATCAAAGAACTCATCGTCCTCTCCTTGGTACTCCATCCCCTGGAAGTCCACCCTGTACCGCAAGATACCTGAGAGGAAGACAAAGATGACATATCATATTAGCCATCAATGCAAGACCTGTCCAGTTTATCACGATGTTCTTCAATCGGCTTTTTGATCATGACATACTTTGTACTTCTATTAATTAAAATAATTCCCATCCAGCATAACCAAAATCTTGTTACGTATCTTCAGGTTGAAGGACACTAAATAAGACTGTTATATTTGAATGTTCTGTTGTGATTCAAAAGTGCTCACCCCCGATGCCTCCAAAGCCCTTGACAAACTGAGATCCTTCTTGGCTCTTGTCTGTGACAATTTCCAGCGTGGCTCCAAATTTCTTGTAATTGTTGGCAAACCACTCTAACAGCGGCATGCTCTCGATCAGTTCGTGCTCTTGCCCTGTCTATCAACATAAAGTCAGAGGGAGTGAACAATTTACCTCAACAGCGATTACGTCAGCGTGTGTAGTCCTCACCTCTTTGTCTGTGAAATGAGATTTGTCTTTCTCCTGCTCTGGCGTTAAGTACAAAGTCTTCTCATCTGGGAATCACAGAAACCACATTGAGCATGAGGGTTACACGGTTCACAATCAGGTGACTTTTTTGGCATATACCATTCTCAGCTCCGTTGCTCTCGGCTCCATGCACACGTAAAATGTAACGCATGGTGTCTAAGTTCTCATAGACTATGAGGATCTCCACCGCTCCCATCTCCAAGGCTTTCAATGTGTCCTCCACACCAAAGCAGTACTTGCCGGTGTCTTGACTGATCTCATCGAAGTATCGTCCTGGGGAACCACAGACAAGAGGCTTAAAATTAATGAGGCAAAATTCACAGGCACTTATTTCTCCTGTTGAGAGCTCTGAAAGTTGCAACACTATGTTAATAAAACAACCTACCTATTAGTTTCTTTTCTTGGATGAACTTGACATTGGAGAGAACCTCTGCTGAGAGCTCAATGGCCTGGTTGAAGCCATTTTCTCCACCATAGGAGATATCCACTAACTTCAGAACTTTGGCCTGTAACCTCTATGATTTGAAAACAGAAACGTCCACCGGTTAAAAACTGAGCAACAATGTCAATCAAATAACAAAATGGTGTGTACATACCTAAGAGTGCAACAGTAAATTCCGAATAAGCAATTTGATGTGACAAGAGTTGTGCCACGAGTGATGAAATATAGTACACGAGTCCTGGGACCTAACCTGACATGACATTCTAAACCGTAAATTTAGCCTCGACCAATGGGCTATGGTAATTGAACATTACTGTGGGTTATTCAAACTTTGCATTGCAAATATGGACACATTTCCAGATATAAAATTTGATGTAAAGGACTTAATTTTCAAAAGAAAATATGAAACCGTGTCCAATACATTCCAACTTAATGCATTAAAGGGAACATGGAAAATAAATAAACAACATATTGAATTTAGAATAAGTAATTAAGGCATTAAGTCGACCCTCTGCAGATATATGAGAACCAAGTGACCCATCATTAACTATAACATACTACATCAGCATTCTCGACTGGGGGGGGAAACAAGTAAAACATAACATACTTCACATAAGGTGTAGAAAAAAAAGTAGTGTGTTTCCGGTAACCCGACCGACCGAGAATTTCTACGTCGAAAAAAAACTTTACGGTCTGCATTTTTTTCAAACAACCCTCTACATTTTTGTGTAGAGGGTTTACATCGGTGCAAACTCTCGCTATATTCACGTTGAGCGCGTGCGTCGTTTGCCCTGTCGTCTGTCAACAACATTGAAACATGGCGGCGGCCGCGATCTCCGATGACAGTTTAAACTGCATTTTCTGTGTTACAGTCGCGTGCTCGCACCGTAATGTTAATAGCATCCATTGACGTTGCGAAAAAATAAAGCGAACTATTTGATGAACACCACGGGCCGAGTAAAAACCGAGGGCGGAGGAGGACGGCGGAGGAGGACGGCGGAGGCGGCGGCGCACCCCGGCCCCCCGAGTCCGGAGCGGGGAGAAAACTAAATCGGCGGCGGCAGCGGCAGCCGCGGGTTCAATGTCTTCTTGTTTTGTGGTTATTTTGTTTAAATTTTTGAAGGGGAAAAAAAAAAGATTAAACAAAAAAAACTTTGTCCGACCTACCGACCCTATGCTGAAATTTCTTGTTACCGGAAACACTCGTATCTTTTTTGTTTGGCCTAATTAGAACACATACTTACTGGGTCAAACATGTCAGACTGGCTCAGCTCAGTTTTGAAGTCGGCAGAACCAGCCAAAACCATTCCTGCCACATTGACTTTGTCGTTGGACACAAACAGCTGGACAGCCGTTTCTGCCACTTTCCTAACATAGTTGTGCCTCTTCTCCATTCTTAGACGGGCAAAACGCAAAGCCGACTGTCCTCCTCTGCCTATGACAAAGATGAAGAGAGAGTGTCATGGTTCCATTGAGCAAAAACTAGAAACAAAGTCCTTGATGACTTGGAGCAAATATAAATGAAATGAGTTGCAAGAGCAGTGTGATATAGTACCGTGCTTCTTCGGTAGGTCCACAGTGAACTTGTGCAGCACTTCCCTCGTGTTCCCCTGCAGTGTGCCAAACAACGCCCCGCTTCCGTCAATCACAATAAAGCCAAACTTACTGTCATCAGAAAGCAGGGCTGTCAATGCCTACGTTCAGAAGGAAAAGATGGAGACCATGAGACAAAATTAAATGTGTACAAATTCAAAACGCTGTTGTACAATTTAAGTCCAATCTATGCAAAAGAGAAAACACTTACCTCGGTATGGAACTTGTTGTCACAGAGGTACAGGGAGGTGTTGATTGGCTTAAAAGGTTCAAAGTCGATATTTACTTTTTTCTCCTTCCCTTCATCTGTAACAATGGTGCCGCAGTACACAACTAAGCCATTGGGTGGTACTGTGAAGAGAAGAGTAAAATAACATGAACAATGTGTTCTTTTCATCTGAATATTCAACAGCATAAATGTTGCCAAAGATCAGCTAAGCAATCATTTCACCCGTATACAATAATATTGTGACATTTCTAGTTAGAAAAGGTGTTTCCCAAATGGTAAAACTCACTTCACAGTGTTTTGGTTTTTTTAAATATTTATAATCTCAAAAGATCGTAGCCGAGCCCTGCACAGCATGTTAAGAACTGCTCAATTCCTCTTGCCCCACTTGTATCACCAGAGGAGGTCACCCTGTGCACACTCCGTGAGAACATAAACATAAGCAAAAGGAAGCTGGTTACGGATTTCCTATAATAAAACGTGAAAAGATGAGATTTTTGAATTGACGAACATTGTTTTTAAGTTCTCAGATAACACCACTATGACTTATTTAGGCATCTTACTTATCATACCCACACAAAAAGTTTGGGGCTTTGCGCAATGCTACTGAATCCCACCCACCCCCCGTCACTGAATGTTTGTGCAACAAAAATATATGGCAGTATGCACGTTGAATACCCCCTTGAAAGTTTCTAACCAGTAAAATAAATTACATTGAAATTAAAGATGGCAGGATATTACATTTATATTTGATATGTTCGACCTACCTTTGTTATAGAGCTTTAGTCTTTGCTGTACAGAGGTGATGGCCCCGAGTACAGAGAGTCTGTTGACTCGACTCTTGATATTGGAAGCGGTGCCAAATTCATCTGCCAACATTTTGGCCACTCTGGAAATCTGGTCCTTGGGTGGGATGATCAGAGAGATCATACTGGTGCCATTACTAAAAAAGAGGAGGGCATTACTGTTATTATCCAGTCATAACCTAACATAAGTTTGCCTGACTAACAATCAAAAGTTTAATGCTTATGCACAATACAAAACGCCATCGATGGGCCAACAAAACTAACTTAGATGTCGCTGTGCTCCAACGCAAACTGTTAAAGCCATTCTCGAGGCAAGCACCAGGCAGCCTGCTCGTTACAGGCAGATGGCTGGCTCCAGTGGCAGGGGAATTTGGGGCTCATTTCCCGCCGCCTACCTCCGCTCAGTTCATCGGGCCGTTGGTGCAAGACCGACCGAGGTGCACCGTGGGTGTACCAAAGGGGGATAACGAGGATCTATTTAGGACGCCCTCCTTTTCTTCTCAGTCCATCTTACCTCGAGATCCAACGCATAATGTCCCAGTCATCGAGTCCGGTTGGTTAGCTTTGCTACTGTGCTAGCTTGAAACGGTTTTGCTTGCGTCCTCAAAACATTCTGTCTTGGCCATGTTGTTTCGGTGACAAAAGCCAAAAGACAATTTTTGGTATCCGAATTTTTAGTTCATCCCTAGTTTTATGCTTTACAATCTATTTTTATACTGAATGCTTTTATAAAGTGCAGTCTTAGAGAGTGCATTTTTTTCTTGTTAATTTTTTTTTGTGTTGATCTTATATGAGGGTTGGAAAAAATGAATGGAATTCACATTGATTTCAATGGGAACACATCATCTGAAATTTGAGCGATCACTTTAGTCAAATCACAGCACTGTTATGGTTTCCAACTCTGAACATGGTACTTATATTTGTGTTATTGGACAGACACTATAGATCGCTTCAAACGTACAATAGTTAAAGACAGTGAAAAGCGAGTACAGAAAAAGATGTAGACCTTTTAGGTGTAAAGGACAGTGTACACGTTCCACTTCTCCCATATTATCATCTCTCTATTCAGTGGCCATACAAAAGGGCCACAAGTAGGCTGACAGCACTCAATGGTAGGTGGGAAAAAGCAGGGTAACTGCTGGGGTTAACGACCACTGGTTAAGGTGGAGGATGGACAACCTATTACAATATGTGGCGAAAAGTTTAACCATTACAATATCTTCTGGAGCAGTTCGGTTACATTTTGACCATGTAGAAACAATTCTATTGATGCTATTGCTATAAAACGAGACTGGCCTCATTGGGGTTTTAGGACAGATTCCCCGCTTGACGAGGTTTTTTCTGGTGAGTAATAGATCGACTTGAAGTTGACCGACGATTCAATTTCACCAATTAGCCACCTCGCTAAAGACACATTGCGGCCTTCCTCCAGAGATGACGTTTATAACGGATGTCTTCAGCGCCGCCGTTCCTCGTCTGTCTACAGGGTTTAATGCGTTTTATTTATCCCTAGTGGGGCGAAATGGGCAACCCAAAACGTCTACATGGTCACGTAGTTGCAATCTTTTTTTTTTTTTGGTTTGTTTTATTTGACAGGCCGGCGAAATGCGACGACGGCACCCATTCACTAGCACGCTGACAGCCACAGCAGCATAAAGCTGGCGATGCTAAGCTAACCACTCCCAAAGTCGGCCTTTCGTTGCTGATGTCCAGCTGTTGCGACTGGGCGCCTTTACACAATAACCTCAGCCGGGGAACGTCGTGCTAAGTCAGTGCCACCAGCCAACACACGGACACAACACGCGACGTCGCGTCCTTACCCTCGAGCAGCTTCCAAACTTTTGATCAGCTTCTTGATTTTCCAGATCTCCACGTTCCTGTCCGCCGCGCTGGGGTCGTCCGCCATCTTTCTGCTGTAGCTGATCAGCACCTAAAATTGAAAGAAAGAAGCGTAAATACGATAGGAGTCTCAACCAAAAAAGGTTGCCACACATTCACAGTCGTGTACCTAGCCAAATGAATGGTGCGGTGTCCTGAAAGGAACCTGGCCAGCGTTGAAGCTACGACTGACCGAAAACGAGAGCTTCTACCCGGGATCGCTCCGTCAGTGAAGTGCGCGGAGAGCTAACAGGCCTACAGTCTGCCAGGCCCTAAAGTCCACCCGTTTCTTACCTAATTCGACCTACTTTCCTCCCCGTTCCTCTCAATTGTAACGGCGATGTCGCGATTAAACCAGCTGAAATCACAATCAATTCCATACCTGCCTCGGACAACGCCGCTCCGCTCGCTGTTTTCTACTCTAAGTCGGTCGAGTCGGTGGTCCGAGGGATGATGACGTTGCCTTTCCGCCGGTTTCTCTCCTCCACACGCCGCGCGTGGTGCCGCCGACCGAGCTCACATGTAAGAGGTGGTTCCAAGTGGTGGCGTTTACTTCCTGGAAACCGCATAGAAACCAATAGTAACATGTGACTTGTGCGTCAATCACCATACTCGACGCAACCATTGGATGACTCATGACAATTTCGCGTCATAGAGGAACAGGCGCATTTCGCAGTTGTTTGTGGGACATGTAGTGAATGTTTCGGCGGCGATTTCACCAAGCCAGTTTCGACTTTTTCTTCCCAGGACCGCATACAGAAAACTCGACAGGACACTTTGATCAATGGTTACCTTGAATTTGTTTGAAAAACAATCCATCCGTGGCGGAAAAATACCCTCTAAGCAATTTAACATTATTGTTTATTAGCAGTGATTCTTGAAATCTGTACAAGTACCACAAAAAAAACTTTGCCTTCCAAGCACCGCTATCATGACCAACATTAAAATACTGTTCTACAGGCCCAAGTGTTCAGCAAAAACGACGCAAAGGCTTTCATCCTAAAAGTAGATGTAATATTATTTTAAGACACCGTAATGCAATGTAGATTGAACATCCACTCTGCAGTTAAATATTTGAAAATAAAAACTGTACTTAAATATTAGTCATAATTAATTCTTAATAAATCCATTGCACATAATTAAAACTAAACAGGAGTAAATGTTTGAAACATGCTAAATGCATCTGTATTGTACTTAAAATGCAAATGCAACTGAACTGTACATAACAAACAGGATAAAAAAAACTTTAAGACTGTGTAAAATTATGCACAGCATGATCATCAACACTGTGCTTAGATGTATGAAAAAAATTACTTAGTGATAACGTTGGAATTATTATGCATACGTTATTTGTTTTGTTAGTTTGTTTGTTTTTTTTTTCAAAGTACCGGATAAAGGTTTTAGAACAAACAGAAAAGGTTAAATGCAACTTTCGTGTAGTATACTTAAAATGTTAATACCCTGTCCTGGATTACAAGGAAAATGTTTAGGACAGTTGTTCCATCTTAAATGTTCCATCCTAAACGTTTTTTGTTATGGTTGCTTGCTACTGTTGTAATAGTTCTTCACTTACAACAAGAGGAAACCGGTTTACCACAAGTGCTACTTGCACCACATTTTTATATCCACTGAGTTACCGTACTGTCGAATTATCGCAGTGGGCGACAGGGTTCAAGTAATTTGCAACGTGGTTGCCCCTATCGGCCACCGTATCACGTGGTTGTCAAACAGTTTATTATACCACCAAAAGTACAACCAGAAAAGAAAGGAATATTGAGCTCCAAGTGTAAATCGTAAACAGTGGTCTATTCCTAAAAAGTTTATTTGAAATTACATAAGCCACTTTAACATTATATATGGTGTGAAGGCTAACACCATTCTTAAATATTGGAAAATATTTGGATGGATGATATAAAACTGAATTGCACATGAGTAAAATAATGTGTGTGTGTGTGTGTGTGTGTGTGTGTGTGTGTGTGTGTGTCA
>NW_017805461.1:1944003-1976086 GCF_001891065.2 Hippocampus comes | reverse complement strand
ATATATATATATATATATATATATGTTTGAGCCTATCCCAGCTGTCTTCGGGCAGTAGGTGAGGTACACTCTGAACTGGTCGCTACACATAGACAAACAACCATTCGCGCTCACACCCTCGTGAGTATAGGTGGGTCAGATGATGGATGGATGGATGCTCAGAGGTAGAAGTCGAAGTATGAAAAGAGCCTGGTTAAAAAAAAGTACCAATTCTACTCTTACTTAAATACAGGATTCAAGTATGTGTACTTGTTACTTTCCAAACTGTACAATGTAAATTGACATTTTTAATTGTCATTACAAACAAATAGTTTTTCTTGCATTTGTTGAGCAATAAAAGTCTACGAAGCATATTTTGATGGTCTATATTGCCTTTAAAAAGAGCACGTGCTTCGTTGTATTTGATCACCCAAATATATATCCAGCGATAATGGTCATGCTGGTGACCAACAACTGTGGATTATACTTCCAAAAAGCCTTTAAGTTATTACTCAATCAAGAATGTTTTAAATGCCTTATTTTGTGCCAAAGAAAGTTCAGTAGCCAATGAAGAATGTACATTAACAAACACACAAAACAGTCCACAGAAATCCTCTGAATCCTGGTTCTGTTACAAATCTACACCACTAGATGTCAGCATCATTCAATAGACAAAACGTGACGGTACTTCATTGTCTGACGGTGTTTTTTCATTCAAATAAAGAGGCCCAATGAAAGCATTTCTATTTACTGAGTTGCACTGTTCTACAGGGAATAGGAAAATGTCATGGCATAGGATACATTTAACCATATTGTATCACGTTGTATCACGTAGTCTACTTATTGAGCATTAATATTATGGTCAGTTTCCTCTGTGCAAAATGCAACTTTTTCCAAATTGCTTCTGCCATATTCTGAATTCTCATGAAATGGTGGAGTGCGTAGAATACTGTCAGTATTTGCCATTCACCAGGTTTGCTATTTCACGAGTGAGACGTTAGAAAAGAATTAGTGAAAATGCCTGCCTGCAACATTTTGTAGCACAAGCATTAGAGTCAATTTTTCACCATCTGTCAACCATTAAGGCTGTGATAATCTGTCGCTTGGAAATAGATGGCACATGCTCAATTGGAGAGGGCTGCTAAGAGGATGCCATTTGCTCATAGCAGGGGTATCGCAACTTTGGGGATTGTGGGTGTTTCAACACCCAAACTTTTCCCATTTGCAGGTTTCAACGCCCACATTTTCTGTTTGTTATACGCATGGGGGATGTGGGTGATTAAACATCGCACTTTTCCCAGTGAAAAACATGTTCCACTGTAATATAACTTCATCTCATCTGCATGTTATGGCGTCGTGTGCGTGTATTGTCTGGTTGCATACGCCTGCTGCATGTGTGTGGGTTTTGTGTGTGTGTGTGTGTGTGTGTGTGTGTGTGTGTGTGTGTGTGTGTGTGTGTGTGTGTGTGTGTGTGTGTGTGAATGCATATGGAAGTGTTATGGAGCATGTGACTGAAGCGAGCTGCCTCCACGTTCATCCAGTTCTATTTTTCTACCCCTGGCCATCTGCTAAGCGCAGAGGGTAGAGTGAAGGTGGAACTCGGAACTCTCAGGGGTATTCAGTGACACACTCATGCTTGCCCCCATGAATTGGGGTGTAACCCCCCCCCCCCCACCCCATAACGGATGAATTGAACATTACGCTTTCACTTGAAAACAAGCAAATTGAATTTTCAAATGAGATAAGGTCAGTCAGGAATTTCCTTCTTCGGGGATTTGTATTTTATTTTTATTTTTATTTAATTTGTTATTTTTATTTCTTTATTTTGTGTGCGTGTGTGTGTGGGGGGGGGAGGTGGGGGGATATCATCCGTTAATTGATGAAAATCGTGTCTATTTTTTAGTGCTCAAGCATCCATCCATCCATTCTTCCATCCTATCCGCTTTATCCTCACAAGGGGTCGCAGGGGTGCCGGAGCCCATTCCCACTGTCTTCAGGCAGTCGGCGGGAGACACCCTGAACCTTATTTTTTCATTAACCCATTTTCTAATGTGCTTATCCACACGAAGGTCGCGGGCGTTCTGGAGTCTATCCCAGCTGTCTTTGGGCAGTAACCGTGGTACATCTTGAACTGGTTGCCAGCCAATTGCAGGACACACAGAGACGAACAACCATCCTCGCTCATACTCACACCTAGGCACAATTTAGAGTGTTCAATCAGCCTGCCATGCATGTTTTTGGAATGTGGGAGGAAACCGGAGTACCTGGAGAAAACCCACACATGGAGAGAACATGCAAACTATACACAGGGAGGCCAGAGCTGGGATCGAACCCACGACCTCTGTACTGTGAGGTCGACGCGCTAACTAACCACTGGACCACCAGTGCTTAAGAACAAACCCCCAAATTAATTAATAATTAGTTTGGCGCCATCTGGTTGAATCTCCGTGTTCTTTTTAAGTTTAATCAGTGAGCGTGTCTTTCATCGGCCATTGAGACATCCTGTTTTTTACAGTGACCAACTGGGCAAACGCGCTGCAAACTGCCGAACGCTGAAAACAGAGGAGTGGTGGGATAAAAAGGAAATACAAACACACACATACCAACAAAAAAACACACAAACAAAAACACTGCAAGTATGAAATGCTGCTAACGGCCAAACGGTGTTCTTTCTCTCTCTCTCTCTCTCTCTCTCTCTCTCTCTCTCTCTCTCTCTCTCTCTCTCTCTCTCTCTCTCTCTCTCTCTCGCTCTCTTTTTCGGACATCGGGAAAACACACCAGTGGTTGAAAAAGGGTGGACTGAAAGAAAGCACAGATGTACTAATCACGGCAGCACAAGACCAGGTCCTGAACACAAGATCAATGTATCTGGATCCAGATGATTTTATTTCATGCAACCATTTGATGAAATAAAATGGAGTAAATTCAACAACATTTTTCAGTAAATATGGTTTTATAAACCCTTTTTGGATCAATTCAGATTTTTGCTTTTCTCTGCAGGGCTCGGTCCCTATCCCTCATTGTACATCTTTATATATTACCCCAAAGTAAGCGGAAATCACACTGACACAATAAACCATGTCATCACTTATTTGACTAGACACCACTTTCATCATTTTGTTAAGTTAGCTGTGTCCCGATGCAAGCAGTTCTCGATAAAGCTCTTCACGTTGAGCGGTGCAGCTCTCAACAAGGATGAAGAAACCTTTCAGATCCTCCAAGGGGATTCGGAAGCATTTACTCTCTGCTGACTTGCTAATCTGTGACTCGCTGTGTCTGTCTCTCATGGTGAAAAAGAGGATCATAATCATCAATGATTTGCTTATGTCTTAAACCAGTTTTATTGGGATGTGCTTCAAGATGCGGGAAGATATGACTGAAGGAGTGGAACAGCCATGCGCTTTACCATTCTGACTAGTTATCCAAGGGGCAAGATTTGGAGTACGAGAGCTCTTTAGGTGAAGGCTTTTCAGTTTGCAAATCAGAGAGTTTGCATTCAGATCACATACTCACTCTACACTACACTGTCTCATGGCTCGGAGGAGATTTACGGATGTGCATCCTAATATTAAGTGGATTAATCAGGAATGGAGACTCAAGACTGTCATAAATATAAATGAGGTCTTTTTGAGCAATGGGGCAAACTATGCTTCACGTCAACACAATTAAGCATGCTTGAAGTTTATCAAAAAGGTGGATTAAGACGAATAACTTCAGCTCAGAGCCAGGGCATTTAGTCAGTGAAATGATGCACTGGATTTGGGTTAAACCAAAAGTAATGGATCATTTTTCTTGTCAGCATCATTGACAAACCGTTGTTTTGCTTTGTTTTTAACTCAGTCATCCATCCATCCATTTTCTGAACGACTTACCCTTGATAGGGTCGCGGGCATGCTAAAGCTTCTCCCAGCTGTGTTCGGGTGGTAAGCAGGGTACACTCTGATTTGGGCACCAGTTAATCGTATGATGGGCACAGATAAATGAACAACCATTCACACTCACAGTCACATCTAGGGACAATTTACAGTGCTCAATTAAACTGTCGCACATGTTTTTAGAATGTGAGAGGAAATGGGAGTACCTAGAGAAAACCCATTCAGGCATGAGGAGATAACGCAAATTCCACACAGGAAGGCCGGAGCCCAGATCCGAACCAACAACCTCCGCACTCTGAGGCGGATGTGCTAACCAATTGTCCACTGTGCCTCCCTCATGTAAGAATGTGGACTCATTATTGCACACAATAGGAGCTACTTCTTGGGAACTGACTAATGCAAAGGGCTACCAATTTGATACACGCATTTAAGATAACAATTTTGCTTGAATTACTTTCCATTAAGTTAGTGTTGTATGTTATTATTGATAACAAATGGTATTAATTTATGTGAGGACATTGATCATGTTCATGATTTCTCACAGTAAATATAAGTACAGGTATCAGTTTTAAACACTTTATTTCCACAAATCTATACCAGTTTCTACCTTTTCAAATGATCACTTTCACAACATTCCTAGAAAATCATAATGCCCTATCACTGGTAAGATATTTTTAGAACAAGCCCGGCGGTGACTCGCATGGTCCTTAGCTGCTACATGGTGCTAGCAAGCATCACATTGGTGACCCCAGCCTTGACTTTGATCTCGGTGACACTGACAAGAGAGCAGAGGAGAGAGGAGAGCGAAACGGAGTGCATAGCACCCATCAAAAGAGAATTCCACAACAAGAAGGAAAATAGTATCTTCGGGGAAAATATGGGGCCAGGCACATGACAGAGATGGTCGACTGCAAACATGCAGAGGGGTGCCAAAACAGTTACAAAGCATACAAGACATACACACGATGTATCACTTCCAAGACATTCCTCTGCAATACAAACAAGAGAAACTGCTTCCTGGAGTACCATTCCTAAGAAGTGAATGAATGAAGAAAGAGGAGGTGGAGAACAATTAAGAGCAGGAGGCGGAGCTAACACATTCAAACCTGCACTAACTAGGCCTCCTGACAGTAGAGAGGACTTGAACACATGTTGAGACTGAAAGTAATATGCAGTTATTTCCCCACTACAATGATGACAAGTCTTGGAAGACAAATTGTTTAAAAGTTTACCAAAAACACAGGCTAAATGTTCAGTTTCATTTTCAAAAAATGGATTGACAATCTTGTTTTAATTCCAGGCTGATCTAATTTCATTGTGCGGAAAAATCGTTCTGTTATCCACCACGATGGACATGCTGTTGATCCTAAATCTTAAACTGCTAAATTGTCAGTTGTTGTATTAGCTCCAAGGACAAAAAAAGGAATTGAAAAATAATTTTTTTCCTGGGTTCTCAGGATGTGAAAGTTAATGAGGAAACCATAACTGTCATAAAAAATATCACATACTGTACATTGTTGAACAAAATATGTTTCATCAGTAGGTACTCCACACTAGACAAGAAAATACAATTCATCTAATCCCTGAAATGTATGATTTTTTTGTGGGTGTATGAATTATTTTATGAATGAAAATAAGGTACTTTTGATGAGCATCACCTCATTTGAAATGGCGATATTTGTCAGGCAGAAGTCTTGCAGGACATGTCATTCTTCTGGGAAATGAAGATTTCACACGGATTAGTTTGGGGTATGCGATAATCCACGCCATCACTTCTGCGGCGCAGCTTCAAGAGAGATAAGATCAGAGCCACCACCATGGCAATCTTGAAGATAGATGGAATGGCCAAGGAAGATGGGGAATAGAGATGAAAGAGGGGAGAAAGATGGTGGAAAATTGATTTTCTTGGAGTTGCATGAATCAAATTTACTACTGAAAGGGCATTATCAGTTCAGTGCAGTTAATACAGCGTGTTAAAGGAAGACAGAGGCGTATCCGGTGAGGCTATCCAGTTTGAGAGATGATGGGAGTGATCAAAGGTCGACAGTGCTTGGATGGCCTTCTTACTAAAATGTCTCAAGAATGAAATGTATTTACAAAAAACAACAACCAATAAAACCTGCATTATCGATTCATGTTTCTAAAACGTACTCTAGTGCTGCTGTATAGAGAAAACTGTCAGTCACTCTGCATGTGTGCGCTGACTGCTGACACGTGTTGAGTAATGTCATCAACATGACGAGACTGAAAAGAAAGCACTGCGTAGGTATGGAATGAATTTATTCAGACAAATACTGTGCAGCTGTCCAATTTTGAATGGTTTACAAAAGCAAAATGAAGGTTTTGGGGAGATGAAGGTTTTCCAGACTTGAAACTGATTGAAATGCTGTGGCATAACCTTTCAAGGTCCTCCAGTGCTGCTGAATTAAAGAAATTCTGCAAGGAAAAATGGGTGAAATATAAAATAAGAAAACCTTTATTTGTCTCACAATGGAGAAATTCCCAATTCACAGCAGCAAAATTATGAAAGGGAGAAGTAGAAGAACAAAAAGTATTTAAATAAATAAAAATTATAAAATATAAATATAAGCATACTAATGGGTGAGTGGCGGTGATTCCAGGTTTACAGGTCTGTCTATTCAATAACCTGACAGTCGATAGGAACGAGCGGCGGTATCTCTCCTTCTTGCAGCGCGGGTGTAACAGTCTCTGGTTGAAGGAGCTGCCCAGTGCTGCCAGGGTGGCCCGGAGGTGGTGGGAGGGTCTGTCCATCGCAGCTTTTAGCTTGGCTAGTATCCTCCTGTTTCCCAACTCCTCCAGATATATCTTCACAGAGATGTCATTGTCAGTTATAGAAAACACTATTTCAGTTGGTACTGCTGGGGGTAGCCCAAACATTTATTAGGCTTAGGGGGCAACCACTTTGTCACGTAGGTTTGTCATTTTTATTCTCTACTACTACTACTACTACTACTACTACTACTACTACTACTACGACTACTACTGCTACTACTACTACTACTACTACTACTACTACTACTACTACTACTACTACTACTAATAATAATAATAATAATAATAATAATAATACAGGGGTGGCCCAGTGATCGAGTGGTTAGGGCATCGACCTCACAGTGCAGAGGTAGCAGGTTCGATTCCGGCTCCAGCCTCCCTGCATGGAGTTTTCCATGTTCTCCCCGTGCCTGCAGGGGTTTTCTCCAGGTACTCCGGTTTCCTCCCACATTCCAAAAACATTCATGGCAGGTTAATGGAACACTCTAATTTACCGAGTGGCTGGCAAACGGTTCAGAGTGTCCCCCGCTTACTGCCCGAAGACAGCTGGGATAGGCTCCAGCACCCCCGGCGACCCTCGTGAGGATAAAGCGGTTCGGAAAATGAATGAATTTTGTGTTTACTTGTGTTGTTTTTGACTAATATGTAAATCTGTTTGATGAGAGGAAACATTTCAGTGTGACAAATATGCAAAAAAAATAAGAACTCAAGAAGGCCGCAAACACTTTTTTCACACCACTGTATATATAATGGACATATACAGTTTATGTAGTTAAAATATAATAATTTCATTGGTGTAATTTCCTTTATAAATCCAATTTATGATCAGTTCAATGTGTGGGTTGAGAGACTGAACATAAGAAATAAAACAGACAATAAATGACGTTGTTTTGTTGACTCATCATACATTACTGCACACTTACACATCAGAAAGAGTGTCAGTCAATCAGTCAGTCGGTGTGTCAATCAGAATCAACTTTATATTAATGGGCTTCTTTCTAGAAACCGGGCAAAAGCAAAACATGCTGTCATACTAAGCTGTGAATTGAAATAAGCACCTGACTGAGCTCCAAAAATGGGAAAAGAAGATAGATGTAACGATGCTTGATAAGAGGAGAGGAGATGGCTGGAATGGTTGGGAGAGCAGACTGAGAGGTGATGTGGAAGGCTAAAGGAGCTGAAAGGAGAGTCTCTCAAGAGTGACAACTAAGAGTGAGGAAGATATTGTCAGATGGGAAAGGTTGATACATTTCAAACCAGATTGGTCACAAGATGCTTGAATGAAGAGATCACTCAGCCTGTCTTCACAATCTTTCCTCACACTCTTTTTAGTTTTTCCACTTCATGTCTTCTTAGTCAAGAAAGTGGCAAGGTGCTCACTAGGAAATGTCACACTCTTGTACAAAATACTAGTAGATTGCTTTGTGTGGGTTTTGATTTTCAAAATTATGGTGATGAATGTTACAAAGATGATTGACACTATTACTGTCAATTAATTGAGACAAACAGTGACAACAACGTCTCTCCATCCATTTTTAATTCCGCTTATCCTCATTCGGTTCATGAGTGAGCTGGAGTCGATCACGGCTGATTGGGTGAGATGACCTGCAAGGTTCACCATGCAGTCAATCTTGACTTCACAAACTGAATCTATTATATTTCTCAGGAAGAGTTTTAAAAAAATCTTACATATATTCACTTAATGTAGTCATTTTTTAAGCACATTTAAGACCTGCCCAAGGCTGAAAGGCCCAAATGAAATTAAATGGAAGCTTTTGTGATTTTAGCATTTTAAGACCAACATTTATTTTAAAACCATGCACATATGATATACAGCCATGGACAACATCACAAACATCCATCCATCCATTTTCAGCATCTCTCCTCATAATGGTTGTCTTTGAAGGCCTCTTGGGATCCAGTCAGCGTTTTTTGGGGTTTTCTTTTAGTTTTTTTAGAATTTGGAAACCACATGCGGTCGATTTGCGGCGGAAGTGATGCCATGTGGATGAAAAAGCGGCCTTTGGAGGAGGTAGCCTGTGAATTGGGACACAGCCAACAGTCACACTCACAACTTTGGACAAAATCTTGAACTACCTTGTTTGGGAGGAGCCCACTCAAGCATGGGGGAAATATAAAAACTCCACACAGGAAAGCAGAAGCCAGGATTTGAACCCTCAGCCTCAGAACTGTTGAATGGATGTTCAAAAGACTCTCAACTCAACTCAACTCAACTGTATTTCGAGCACTTTCAAACAGCCATCGCTGCATACAAAGTGCTGTACATGGAGCAATTTAACATATACAACAAACACTATATGTTTGTTGACAAGGTCTCTCTTCCACCCACATCAGTAACAAACATACAGGGGAAAAAAATCAAGTGTGTGTTATCTCCCAGAAATGCAGTGGAAATGTGTGGGCACAAATCTGTCAATATAAAGTCAAAATAGTGAAAAGCAATTAAGTACCGTATTGGCCCGAATATAAGACGGCCCTGATTAGATGATCCCCTCTTTTTCAAGACTCAAGTTTGAAAAAAGACTTTTTGAACACCAAATTCATTTTTATACAGAAAATAATTACAGTACATCTGAAACAAATGATTACAACAATATATTTGAGAGAAAAAGCATGTTATTTTTCCTCATTCAAATCTTAACATTTAAATATATAAAATAAAGTGCAATCACATTCGTAAATGAATGGCTTCTGATTTTTGAAATGTAAATTACATCGTAATTTCTCCTCAGCTGCCGGTTAACCTGGCTGATCTTCGACCCACTTTTCTCCAGATTGTCGCTACGTTTCTCCATTTTCTGTTATCGCTTCTATTATTTTCTTCTCTTTTCTTTCTTACCGCTATTTTTTATTTTTCTTCTTCGTGCTACCGCTATTTTTATTTTTATTCTTCATGACAGGGGTTCACTTTGGCCTGGGGAATCAAGTTCAGCATTCGCTTCAATGATATCTGGCGCCATCTAGCGTCGTGAATGGGTATAATGTCTGGACCCCGAATATAAGACGACCCCCACTTTTTCAGTCTTATTTCAATGCAAAAAACACTGTCTTATATTCGGGCCAATACGGTATATCAGGAACATATGGTCAGGCAGGCAGGGGAGGCAGAGCCTACCCTCCCCTGCTTATGAAGAGAGAGAAAAAAAAACAAACCTACATTAAATTAAATTAGGTGAATTGTGCCCAGTTGGGTGGGAGTCACCGAGCGTGTGCGGCCTTAGCGGCATCCCTCATGCATTTGTTTACCTCTATCGCCCTGTCACGAGTCTCGTGAAAAAAATTTAATGAGAATTTACCAGATCTCATGAGATGGGACGTTGCGAGAATTACGCCTCTGTAGCCAAACATCAATTGAAACACCTTCAAGTAGTAATTGTATTTTATCAAAATTGTAGAAATCTCACTTTTATTTAGCGAAGAACAGTCATGAAAACCTGCCTCACAGTGCAGAGGCGCAGGGTTCGATTCTGTCTACGGCCTTCCTGTATGGAGTGTGCACGTTCTCCCCCTGGGCTTTCTCAAGGTACTCCTGTTTCCTCCCATGTTCGAAAAACATGCATGGCAGGTTAATGGAACATTCTAAATTACCCCTACTTGTGATTGTTAGCGATAATGGTTAGTTGTTTATGTATGCCTTGCGATTGCCTGCCAACCAGTTCAAGATTTACCACGATTACTGCCCAAAGACAGCTGGGATAGGCTCCAGCATGCCCGCGACCCTCGTGTGGCTAAGCGCATTAGAAAATGGATGGATGAAAAATGATGGTACGACAAGCTTTTTGGATAATACCATTTTTTGTAGGCTTTGTTCGTTCAGATCACCCCACCCCCACCTTTTTTTGCCCTAGGCTTTTGGGTGTGCTTTTTTAAATCACTCTACCATAGCTCAGATTCATGACAGTTTCCGGCAAAACATAATTCTGAAGTGACATCAAGTGGAAGGAAAAGATATAATGTCATCCAGTCTCAATCATGTCTTTTTCAAAACCTGCTGCGAAGAGAAAAGTTGGTGTCAAGAACATCCAATTTCAAGAAAAACAGGAGACGTGTCACGGGCAGTCGTGGTGGAGGACCCCAAAAAGCAGGCAAGAGGGAGGAGCAGGGTGAACTTGACAAACTGTATTAACAAAATACTGAGAAAACTAAGTCCAGAACAAACAAAGTCCTGGAAACAACAAGAATCCAAAGTAACAAACAAAACCCATGGCAGAAACAAAACACCAACAGGAACAAAGTCAGAAACAGAAACAGTGACAGCAACAATGACAGCAACAATAACAGAAAACCTACTAATGACATGATGACCAACAGGTGTGCCGCTGTAAGAGTAACCCTACAGAACCACCTGTTGGTTACAAACAGATCAACTGTGACAGGACGGCCGATTTTATTTTTTGTTGAGCACAGGAGCTCCTGGACATGTCATGCAATGAGAAAGTTGCGGCGCTCAAGAAATCAAATGTCATTAATCAACTAGTCATACTGAAGAGTGTGAAAAGTAGCAGGCAGATGAGAGAGGGGAATGGGTCACTAATCTTGTTCACGTTATGTAGCACCGTTAATGTTCTGAACTCTATTAATCAAGATTGAAAAGATTGCATTCGTTGTACTTAAAACAAATACTTGAACCTCTTTTTTGTGGAATACCTGTGGCCCAGAATCTACTTCGGGTGTTCCCTACAGAACTTGGGTTTGAGACCCCTGATTTAAATTGTTGCAAAAGTTTTCCAGGAATATTTTCATAAATTTAAAAATGATCATCACTTTCTAAATTGTAATTTTTTTTTCCTCTCACAGTCCATTACTGATGGTGGCTGAATGGTATATTCAAAATGTCAGAAAACCTTAAATCCTGAAACATATTTTCTCTTGGCCCCAATCTCGTGCTTGCCTGAGAAAACATGCTCACAAAGTTAATTGAAAGATGTAAATTATCCATAATTGTGACTGTGTATGTGAATGGTTATTTGTCTATATGTCTCTTGTGATTGGATGAATGGTGGCCAGTGGCAAAATAGGCAATTGCATTTTTTTTTTTATACAATTAAAAAGTAATTACACAATACTAGTTCGGACTGCAAAACGTTTTTTTGACACATATCCCCTACATTTTGAAGGCAAATTAAACTTAGTAAGAACCAATGCTAATTTCACTTCTGTGTTCATTAAAGCACAACAACTCGAGTGAAACCCAGTTTGGCTTCAGGCTGTTTATCCCCCCCAGGGACCGAAAAGGGCTTTCAGGCTGGCCTCCGAACTCTCCACAGAAGCTGAATGAAAATCTGTTTTACTGCGTCGTCTTTCAGCAACACTCAAACTTTCTCCTGAATTTATGATTTCAAAGAGGATGCACAAATATGACATCCAACTGTATTTGGCCATTGGCTGACTTGTGCTGACTCACTCTCCGGGGACCACTTGCCTTTGTACTTGCTGTCAATTTATACGTGGGTTGGCCACTTTACCGGCGGTGTATGTGACTGAGAAATTAGATGTGCATGGACATGAATACCAGCCCTTGTTTTGCGTTAGACTCACTTCTACATGACTGGCTTGCTCAGGACCACAGAAAATATAGTGTAGTCCCACATTTATCATGAAACCCATAGATGGACAAAATTCTGCAGAGTAGCGACCATATTTTATTTATACGCATTTTAAATCATGACACATAATAACGATAGAAAATATGTAAATGAGGCCGCTATCCTCACATTCTACATTGAAGTATATGTGACTGAATGTGTGAAGCATGAAAAGGCAAAGTGCTGCTCATTGAATGATGTTGAAGGTGAATGAGAGGATAGGGCAAGCCATGTTGGCTCATGATAGCACTCGCTGTTAGCCTGTCTGTGTGTTCAGTTACTTGACGTAAATTGTAGCCATCAGTAGCTTGTCAGTGAATGTGCTTATAAGGCAGGTGTCACCAACATTTTTGAGGGTGAGAGCACCTTCATGTGTACTGATTGTGTGAGGGGCTACCAAATTGATACACGTCTGAAATAACGTTTGCCCAAAATACCTTCAATAATATGAGCATGTGGTATTTTTAATACTTGATGATTTAAATTGTCAGACTTTGATCGTGTTTAGAAATGTCTCACAATACTGCCAGTGTTTGCATTTTTAAATCATAATGTTACGAGCAAATCACAATGTCCAGGTACTGGCGGGCTACTCAGGTGGTCTTCACGGGCTACCGGGTGCCCGCGGGCACCACGTTGGTGACCCCTGTTATAAGGTGTTTGTTTTCTTACTCTTTGTTCAATAAAGCGATTAAAAGTGCACTGATGGCTGTGTCTATCCGTGACCAGCCTATATCAAATTAGCTAATGACATTTACTGTACAGTAGATGTGCAGTTCTATGAGCCAGTTCTGGTTTGGAGGAAATACAATGCACAAGTCTGAAATGGTACACACTTTCATTCTAGCTTGCGTCTGCAGTCACAGTTTATTTGGATAAAAAGGATCACCATAAAATCTCTCAAAATAATGAAAAATACACAGGACGACTGTGTTTAAAAATCAGTAAATTGTGAGGACCAGGTAAACAAGTTCCAGCAATTTATTAATGAGAAATAGAACAGCAAAGCATACATATTTGTTTTTCTTCACATTTTTGCCTTTTCAAGATATGACTGTTTGCCAAATAAGCAGACGACAGTTCACAATTTGTCCCAACAGTATCTTCCTGGTTATATTATATAAATTATCATGACTCAATAATAATACACAGTGTTATCTACTTTTGACCTTATAATTTAACAATGTAGATCAAGATGTCAAACTCAAGGCACGGGGGCCAGATCTGGCCCGCCGCATCATTTTATGTGGCCCGCGAAAGCAAATCAAACATGTCAACTTCCACGATGCTTGCTAAAATCTCAACCAAAATTTTAAAAGTCTCATATGTAATGTAATCAATAAGAGCCATATTGTAAGCATTTTCTTGTTACCAAAAACCTCTTGACAGTAATTGAAACAATAGTTGAAGAAACCGTTAATCTTGACATATGGTTTCAGTGATAACGGCCCACCAAGGGAAACAGTAACTAAAATCTGGCCCACGACAAAAATGAGTTTGACATCCCCGATGGAGATGGATCACAAGCAACAATGATGATACTACCAACTCAGATTTTTAGTTTTGTCTTGTTCTGCTGACCGCCTTTAAGGTGCCTTTTCTGTATTGTACTCTCTGGTTGCTACAACAAATACATATCCTGCAAAGGCTAAACGTAACAAACATAAAACTGGCCAACAAAGTTTTTGGTGATTTTTTTAAAATCAGAGATGCAAGTAAACATTTCCAGATTGCCCTTTGTCACCGATTCTGTTCATAACCTGAAATGGACAGAATTTCTTAGTGCAGCTGAGTCATTAAGAGGGGTCCGGTTTGGTGGCCTCAGTATTGCCTCTTTGCATTTTGCAGGTGATGTGGTGCTGTTGTCTTCTTCAAGCTGGGATCTACAGCTCTCACTGGAGCGGTTCACAGCCGAGTGTGAAGCAGTTGGGATGAAAATCAGCACCTCCAAATCTGAAACAATGGTACTTCGAAATGGGTGGAGTGCCCTCTCCGGGTTGGGGATGAGATCTTGCCCCATGTGGAGGAGTTTCAGTATCTTGGGGTCTTGTTCACGAGGGAAGTTCAGGATGGAGCGGAAAATCGACAAGCATATCGGTGCAGCATCCGCTGTGATACAGTCTTGGTATCAGTCTGTCGTGATGAAGAAGAAGCTGAGCCAAAAGACAACTCTTTCGAGTTACCGGTCAATATAAGTTCCGGTACGTTGGGAATTTGGCATTTGGCAGTATAAGCTCTAAATAAATTAACACATCAAGCAATATCAAATTGTTTGGGAGGAAATGTCACAAAGTTGATTTGCAATTAAGCTAAAACATTTGGTGGTTCCTCTGCTGCCAGCGAAACTGACAGGTGATAAAACCTGATGCCTGCATGCCAACTGGTCAACAAAAGAAACTCTTTCACCTGACTGCAATAGAGCCCTTTGCCTGATTGATGGCCCAAGTCAACACAGTGTAGCTCAGCAATTACCAATGACAGACAATTGCACCGTTTAGAGAAGTATTTCCTTCAGTTGATAAGGAGTCGAAATGTCTGTGCCAGTTTGACTGTCCTCTGGACAGGCTGAGATAGTGGGAATATTCCTGTCGTTTCCAGATAATGTGTTAAAAGCACAATGCCATAAATCTGTCCGGCAGAAAAACACACAAGAACCCACACACGGAAGTTTTCCTAGTTGACAGTTTAGTTGTTGTCTCCCCCTCAAGACGGTGTCAGGCTCCTTTGAGGCTGACCAAAAAAAATAACGCAGATTATGGAAGAGAAAAGGAGCAATCACACAACAATTTAGTAATTCACTCTAAATCAAAAGATGGGATAAAATGTCATGACACTTTATCATGGAGAGAATGAATTTAAAAAAAACGACCACTAAGCCACTTTTCCACTGCACAATACAGGCTTGGCTCAGCTCTACTCCACTAGGTCGGTGTTCCACTTCAAAATACTGTCGTATCATGAGCACTTTGGTCAACCAGAATGCTTGAAATGCATCAGCTGCCACGAGACACAAGCTAACCAACAGCAATGTGCACTGACTTCTCAGCCTCTAGCTGCTTATTTTACTGAAGGCAGCAAGAAAAAGGACCATTGAAGTAACGTGGGAACAGTTGAGTGTGATACTGCAACACCAATGTATGCTAACATTAGTAACCAGGCATACTTTTGTTGTTTCTGTCGATTTACAGTGTGCCTATTTTTAGATTTTCTCGCGGGAATCTGTCCTATGCTGTTTGCTGAAAAATTCACCTACTTTCTTTTATGTGCAAATATAATGTTGCTCTGGCGCTTTCTTTGGGCATCTTTGTGCCAAGTATTTAGAAAATGAAATGCATGCCTTTGCACTTAGAAAATATGTTAATTATTACCGCATATAATGGAATCTCTCTCTCTTGTGTGTGAGACAAATTAACATTTCAGTGGGTGTGGCCTCACTTGCATGGGGCAATAATAAAAATGATAACTGCCTGTTCATGTGGGCATGTACAGGATGATCTCACCAAAAAAGAGAAATACCGGTAGTCAGATACCTTTTAGGATAGCCATCAAGCTGTCTCCCTGCGTCGATGTTTTTTGAAGTTGGCTCCCATTGTTCTCGTCGTCTGTCAACTAAAAGCTTAATTTTCCTCCATATGCTTAAAAATAACAATAAAGCCATGACAAATCGACAGCAGTTTATGTCTCCCATATGATATTCAGACACAGAAATGAGTACCTGGTAGTATTCGTGTTTGTCCGTTGAAAAACATCAATTGGGAGCGGAGCTGCAATGAGCCAAGAAGGTAGCATGCCATGAAAAAAGGACGTTTTAACAAAGTCGCGTTATTGCGTCCTTGTGCGTGACATTGTTTAAGAGGAAGTCAGTTTTTCACCTTGCTGTTCATAGAAAATGAAGTAAATATTGATACACGACTGACATTTTCATGGCGGCTATGGAAACCGCTCCAGTCACATATTGCTACAGTCTATCATAAGTGGTGGGCACAGCGCAAGGACAGTCATGTGTATGTGACACATGTACTGTTTGTGCGATACCTTGCTGCGTGTGGGTCAAGAAGTTCGGACTGTGACTACTTGTGTTGGATCATGAAACGTGTGCATGATAAATTTGACACTGTGAAAAAGGTAAAAAGACAAAATGATGCCCTATTTGAGCTGACAAAAACAATAAAGATATCCCCTGTCATACAACTTGTTCATGGGCTTCACTTCTCCAGGTAATGATTGGAAAACTTAGCACAATGTAAAAGTGGTAATTGGAGACGTACTCCAAAATACTTTTGTCCCACCAAGGTTAAAGCTATGATTAAGAGAAAGGGCTGATAGTATAAGATAGTAAGTCCGATTTAAAGGAATGCATCCAATAATTCATTTATAAATATTAAGATAAAGACTGGATGGACACTGTGAACTCATGACTGGAAGTAATTTAAATTAGGGAAATTAAACGGGCCAGAAACAACCAGATCTTGAAACCCCAACTTAAAACTTTCAACAATGGCTTGAAACTCTTATTTCAAACTGTTTCCCTAAATTGAAACCATGCATCAAAAATTTATCTTGACCACATTCGCTTTACTGTAACGTTACTTTACATGACCAAATTATTAATGTTTAGCCTATTGAAGGAAATGAATAAAACTCAACAAATTGAATTTTTCTTTTCTTTTTTTCGGTGGCCTGGTGCAGAGCTCTGGCCGTCCTGTGTGGAGTTTGCATGTTTTCCCCGTGCCTGTGTGGGTTTTCTCCGGGTACTCCGGTTTCCTCCCAAATTCCAAAAACATGCATGGCAGGCTGATTGAACACTTGAAATTGTCCCTCGGTGTGAGTGTGAGCGCGGATGGTTGTTCGTCTCTATGTGCCATGTGACTGGCTGGCAAACAGTTCAGGGTCTCCCCTGCCTACTGCCCAAAGACAGCTGGGATAGGCTGCAGCACGCCCGTGACCCTTGTGAGGATGAAGCGGATCAGAAAATGGATGGATGGATGGATGGATGGATATATATATATATATTCAGCAGCTCAGCCATAATCTATATACTTCTAGCTCGAACTGTGTTTCATTCGTGTTCATTTGATAGCCTCTTAAAATAAGAAGTGTGTGTGAGATTTTGTTCACATCTCGTCAATGTTACGATCTTGCCATTGGCTCACTTCTTATTCAGCCAGTCTAAGAAGTGACCTTTCTTTCACTGAAGCCCCATCAATATTTTAAGTGTGCTCATCTCAAAAACATTTCCAAGACTTTGGCACAATCATTCAATCCCTTTGCTGTAATTACAAGGAAATAAAACTGTCTTCTTTCTTTCTTTTTTCTTTCTTTCTTTCTTTATTTATTTCATCATGTCCTTGTTTTATTGCTGCTTGCTGCTTTCCATCTCCCAACAAATAAATTACAGTTTTATCTATATTTCATCATGCTACATTTAATGCCAAGCAAGGAAGGGCTGTAATTTAGGATTACGTTTTAGGATGTCATCAAAATGAATGATACATTTGCCATCTATGGATGCAAGCACAGTGAAGGGAATGACCTAAATAAAACAGGAAAAAAATTTGCTCTGCTGTTGTCAAAAATTCACACATATTAAAACCAGTGTTGTTAGTTAAACTTGGCAAATATGTGCATGTCTTTTCATCCCTATCCTATAGCACTATATCTATACAGAACAAAAGCGCAAAAACAAAAAGTAAAAAAAGAAGATATTCATCTTCATATAGGTGCGGCCCAGTGGTCGACTGGTTAGCATGTCGACCTCACAGTGCACAGGTGCAGGGTTCGATCCCGGCTCCGGCCGCATGTTCTCCACGTGAGTGTGGATGGTTGTTTGTCTATGTGTGCCCTGCGATTGGCTGGCAACCAGTTCAGGGTGTTCCTCGCCGAATGTCCAAAGACAGCTAGGATAGGCTCCAGCACGCCCCTCAACCCTTGTGCATTAGAAAATGGATGGATGGATGGATGTTCATACAGGGTTGGTTAAGTGAAGCTCTGCATTCAAATCGAACTAGCAGTTTTCACACTGCAAACCGTACTTTTAAGATGAGTGGTTAAGGCCATGTGACCGAAAACATGAAAGCATGGACATACTGTACCAAATGCAAAATGCAGACAATTTGGGAGTGTCATTAATGTCACCTGGCACAGACCAAATGAGTTATGTGCAGTTGCACAACACATAAGCCATTAAGCTCGAGTTGTAGTTTACCGTAATGACTGCCGAGCGACAACACCTTAAGTTAAAGGGAGAATTTGGGTGTACCAGTGCGCGGCCCTGTGTTTATGCATGTTATCATTTGTAGCACTGGGGTGATGACTCCATTAAATATTAAAGGTTTGACACAGCAACTCCCAGATTTTTATTGTTTTCACCAATGTTTTGTTTGCCACAAGCACATTTACAAAGACACAAAAAACTGCACGGCTGCTGGATTCACGATCATGCACATGTCTTTTTGGTAGCAGTCCTCAATAGCAATCCTAAAAAAAAATATATATATATATATATATATATATATATATATATATGACAAACATTCAGAAGAGCTATCGATCAAGGCTTTACTTTTGAGGTTTCCCAGCCAAAATATTTGATGACCAATGCATATGCGCATCCAAAACATGAATACAGTGTTATCACCTAGACAGGCTGACAATCAATATGTGGATGCAACAAAAACTCTGTTGACAAAAACAAGATGAAGATGCATGGGCAAAAGAAGAGCGGAGGGAAATTAAACAAAGATGGAAATACGAAAGAAGGAACTACTAGACTGACATTTTTCATCAAAAAATTCACAATAATCAGCAAGTAAGGTGTAACATTGCGAAGAAAAAGGGTTGTGACAGCTTTTCTCCAATGATAAACCTCGGTGTGAAACGAAAACAAAAGTGAAGTATCTGTGACAGCACAACTGGAGAGTTTCTCTCTCTGACTGGGGATCTAATCTATATTCTTCTTCACTTTCCTGTCCGCTCCATAATGTCAAGAGTTGAAGGCTGAAAGTAGTTTGTTTTGTTTTGTTTTTCTTTTTTCAGTTAAATATCAAGGCAAAGTTTGGAGACAAAGTTGCACTACAGGACACAGAATTCAAAATCTAGCTTTTCAAGTTTACATCATCCGTCTGCTTGCATTTCCTGATAAAAGTACTTTGCGCACTTCAACATCATACATAGATTTCAGCAAATCAGTTTCCCCTTCTGCCATGTCAAGGATTCTGCGCCTCTCTTTTAAAAGTAAAGAGAGGAGCTGCTCCTTCTGGCGGCGAATCAAGTCATCTCTGTTCACGCCCAGACCCGCGCAAAACACCCGTTTTAAACTGTGGCAAGCTGCTTGCACCTGCGAAAATACCAAAAGAATTCTCGCCTGCCCTTGCCCAGATTTATACAGCACCTTGCACCAAACTTGCGCTGGTCATGAATTTGTAAATGTATGTAAGTGCTTCTGACAGTGTTCAGGGCTAACAGAGAACGCTTTGCTGGCCCACCACTGCTCTCTCCCAAAGAGCTCATAGCGACAAGAGGATGATGTTGTTAGCAACACAATCTTCTCTGTGAGCAGGTTTTCAACTTGTATAGTTAATTTGCTGCAGTGCTTCCATAATCTCTCAATGATGTGTACGAAAGATACAGCTGTCTCTTCCCCCATCTGCCTGTCCCCGCTACCCATTGCATTTGATTTAGCTCATTTAGTTCATTTTAGGAGCCTTTCCGCTCAGCTCTGCAACAAACAGATGCTCCTTTAGCATCGCTTGTGTTTAAGATATAAATCTTTAGATTAGAATTCATCAGACCTAAATTGATCCTTTTATTCTAGTGTGTAACGAGTGTGTGAGGAGAAACCTTTCTCCACCACCGACAGTGTGAGACTTAAACAATACTAATCGTGTTTTCATCTGCTTCAGTTGAACACAAATTTAATGAATCAAACACACCCAAAGGTTTTGTAACTATAAGATCCAAAGGAGCAGCATGAGCGTGGTTTCAATCATTTTTGCCAGTATGTCAATGCCATGCCCATGCAAACTACGTCCAAACATAAATAGTGAGTTTGTACTTTTACTGTTATTGTCAGAGCACGTTATCTTAAAACTCTTTCATTATACAGTTTAGGACAGATTAGGCTTTTTGGGAGAGTGATAATCTTCAGGATCAACTGTGATATTCTCGTTTCTTTTTGTGTGTATTCTCTTGTCAATATTTAGTCGACAGCAAAACCGTGTTCGGTAATTGTTCTTGTCGGTCCAAGCTCCATGTGAATAAAGGAGGGAAATATTTTGTGCACAGAGGTTTTTGTTCTTTGTTTTACGAAAATGGACTGATAGTAAAAATTCATTGTTACTTTTTACCTTTTGTACCTACCCAAAGTACATTTCAACAGTCTTTATTTCTGCTTTTCCCAGAGTATTTTCATTTTACTCAAGTATCTGTACCTCTACTCAAGTTCAGGGAGTGAATACTTTTCCCACCTCCGTGAATGTTTTACTTTTGCCAAACCCAAACTGTGAAGACACTTTGTTGGCTTGGATGGGAAAAAAAACTCACTTTCCCTTTATTGACAAATTCGAGTACGGGATTGAGTTCTCAATGTGAACATGTGTTTGTATGATTTGATTAAGAGAAATTCAAGCAATAAAGGAGAAATGCAGCAGCTGGAATGTAGAGACAGACAAAACAGAAAATGATCTACAATATCACATCTATTTTCCATTCCGCGTATCAGGGAAGCTTGGGCCTGTCCCAGCTGACTTGGGGTGTAGATAAATGACAAAATATTAAAGTGCTGGTTGACAAGCAGCATCTCTCAACACAGCTGCCGTGTTGGTACCATAAGTGACGTGACTTACAAAGGTCTAATAAGATTTTAGTTCATGCTATTTCAAACCGTTGTTAAAACAGTAGTGTATGGTACTGTAAATACCTCAGCAAAAAGAGAATTGACCATCCTCCCTATTACTCAGGGAAATGTATCTCTTGTGTGTGTCCTTGTCAAAAAATAAACCATTCATCAATATGACAGGAAGCAACTTAGACCACTGTTGTCCATCAATCAAGTCACTGTCCGGCTGTCCAATGGAAACCAGAGTGACAGTGATGATCCCACCCACCTGGTTAACTAGGCGACCTTCAACTTGGCATGACAAGGTGATGGATAGCATGTGATTGACTAATGACTACGAAGAGAAGACCAGACCTTGCTTTTTGCACCAAACTTTGAGGTATTGCATCTGTGAGCTTCATATATGCCACTGTTTGAGTGGAAAAAAGACAAATAAAAGATGTCTTTTCAGCCATTTGTTGAATTCAACTCAGTTCAACCCAACCTTACTTGCAGACAGGGCCGCAGATAATGCACCGTGCGTAGGGCCCCATTGTCTGTGTGAGAATGCATTGATCGACATCATTGATTGAGTGAGCTTCGCACATCATGTATGAATGCTCCAACTAGTACTTCACGGCTTGTTCTCTACATGGTTTGGGATTTCTTGTACTTTTCTGACAAGCTATTTTCCTCCATGTTTTTTCCTTGCCTTGTGCAAGCGCTTTTTGTTTTCTTGACATTATTCCTAGCTTGTTGTCCAGCGTCTTAATTTGAACTTTGTCGGCCTTGCGCCTATTTTTAGTAAATACAGTACATATTTTTGTGAGATCAACTTTCCTGAGTCAACGTTTGTATGGTCCGATTCCCTCCGGAACCTTCCGGACGCCTGACATACAAAAAGGGTTGACTTCTAATTGGGATTTTGGCACAGCCTACATGAGGTCTAGAGTTGTATTCTCTTTCATGGCAAAGTCAATATTTTGTGTGTCGTCCGTCTATGTGAGAGTGGAACATATCTGAAGAATTCACTGAACAGCATGAACATGTCAGAATGCTGAAGTTGTACTCAAGCACTCACAACGTGTAACACGTCACTTGCCTTGGCTGCAGTTTTCCTCCAGCCTTTTCTCTTGGTGAGTAACACACAGAAAGAACAGTCCAACATAGCTGTCCCATTTAGTCCTCTCATACTTGACATTGCTTCGGTTTAGCGCCGGATCTCATCGCTGTCCATATATCCTCCGGGATGCATTCTTCGCAGAGTGAACAACATCTGATTTCATAATGATACTAAGCTCTTTGAGGTTGTAGCATCGCAGCCAAACGATATTCTCTGTTAAAAAGACTGCATGGCTAAAACGTTCGTAAAGCACCACAGTTTAGCATGACATAAAAAGAATAAAGCGTGGAAAGGGTAACTAAAGAAGGTAATGGAACTGTTTTAAATGGACTGCCAATTCAAAGGTGCACAATAACAATTAGCACCGATATTCTCTAACCAAAAAATGCCACAGCTAATATATTGTAAATAGTGCTGAATGGGTTAGCATAAAACAAAACAAACACTAAACATAAAAGGGTGAAAAAGTACAAATAAAGAGGGGAGTAACACGCTGCCAACTCACAGGTGAGTGATTTGAACAGAAAAGAACATTGAATGGGACAACCAGCCAAATACACAAATGCAAAATGAAATCACTCTTGAGGATCATCGATCAGACATGAAAAATGACCAACTGGCCAATCAATCTCGAGGGTATTCTCCCATTAGAAGCACACCAACGCACAAATGTACTCCAATTAATTTCTCCTCAGTTCAATATTAGGTCGTCTTATTTCTTCACATTTTCTTTTATCATATTTTGATACTTTGCAATGAAGTGCTATCTTTCTGCAATTATAAAGTGTAACAAATACAGATGTGAACAGAAACACTGATAAGAAGCACTGATAAAAGCAGTAGGTAATGACCGCTCCCCACTGACACAAACAATGTGACACAGCTGGCATCTACCCATGTTTGGTGAGAAATCATGATTTTCGGACACACACACACACACACACACACACACACACACACACACACACACACACACACACACACTATTGTGCTTATCATAGACAAAGAGTAACTCTTCTCCATGTGTAATTGGTGGGCTGGCCCATGGGATGCTATCCACATAACATTGATAAAGTTGTAAAAGATTCTGGGCATCCAATTCAGACCTAAGAGTGAGAGAAATATCCAAATTAAATAATTTTTTCCCCCCTTTTGCTCACTGGAGACTGGAGAGTGAAATGATACCACTATAACTGCAGTGGCCATCTGTCTCATCTCATTTTACCAAGAGGGGGAAAAAGAGTTGCATTACTATATTAAATATTAAAGCGTGCACAGTGGGTTACGTCAGGTGGGCGAGAATGTCTTTCATCAGGTTATATGCTTATGTGTGCGAAAATTAAGAGAAGCTTTCAGAGTACCCTTGCTGGTACTACAAAGTGATGAATAATATATGCAGTTGTATCCATTTTATACAAGCAGTGGAACCTCCAAAGTCAAATGATTCAATAGCCATAAAATTTAGACACAGATTTATTGGAAAAATATGCCTCAAAAGTTGGAATACACCGGTACTGAGTACTGTACTTGGACTGTGATGATAATTTACTTTATTTGAACCATTCTGACCATAATCACAAAACATACCTGCAATACGGTATATATTTCACTCAGATAACAATTTTAAGCTTGTCATTACTGATATTTTAACATCCAGCCCTGCCTCAAATTTCACTTCCATGTAGCCTGTAACGTTAGAGTTCTATGTACATGTTAAAAGATGCTGGGTTGTTTTCCAAGCCCAGTCGCTGGGTAGCTGTGGTTTTTGAGCAGATTGTGTGAATTTTACCCCAGCACATTGGTTGAAGAAAAACAAGAAAGTCAAGTGAGTAACTTGCTGTGGTGACGCGTGACAGAGGAATGTTGCTTACTCTTAGAAAATGCTTTTAATTGTCATATTAATTTGTCATATTATCAACCCCAGCTATACAGATATCACGGTAACCCATTTCTTGGTGGCTTGAACTCGCCTGTATGGGTAGTTTTTACCCCTTGTTGGATCCAAATTTTGACCCAACGTGTTGGATCAAATCCTCAACCCAATACACTGGGTATAAATGAATAACCCAATATTGTCTCAGTCCCTTTTGGACCCAGCGTTGGGTGGAAACTCAGTGCTTGCAGGACAGCTCACTGAGGAAAATTTATCGTCGGCTTAAAGTGTTGTCAACCATGTTTACCCGAAAAATTTCTCCTCATGCCTGCGGTGGCTCCAACCCAAAAGGTTGATGCCATTTTGATGAAATTGTACCTGTGTGTAGTATCAGTGCATATGTACGAGTACAAATACTGTACAGATGCATCAATACGGGTGTTGGTGCATCCCTACCCAAAACACAAAGCAAATATTACAATCCACCGTCATGTGCATTGTCGGAGTCACAGCACATCTAGGTGAGGGCATTGTGTCAGCATGGTGGGAGGGCACACACTGCCATTCAATAAATGTGCGTGGCCACAACATTATGCATTAAACACCATAGCACGGCAGGCATTGGGTAAGCTAATCACAAGGCTTATCTTGAGAATAGTTTAGGTGGTGAGTGTGGGCTTTTTTTCTGTATACAACAGTGTCCTTCCAATCACTTGTGCATTTTGGGGTTGTGTTTCTCAAACGCTAGCTAAACCAACTGGACTATTTATTTCATGGAGCACTGTGCACCTGTGGTGTGAACACGCATTTCTCAGAGTGGGGAATGAATTCAAGTATCAGTTCTTTTCGTGAGATGCGGGTATATGGCACCCTGACAAAAACTGATGTGCCATATATGAAAGCTCAACAGTTATTTTTGTTTAGATTCTATTATTTATTTATTATTATTATCATTATTATTATTAATGTGTGTGTGTTTTATATATATATATATATATATAATATTTATTTATTTATTTGTTTGTTTTACCTTGAGCTCACTGTTCAGGGATAAAATACAAATAAATAGGTTGCCTGCAAATGCCACACCGTGATGCCAGCACTACCCATGTGTGACTAAGGGTTGATTTGAATTGTATTTGTCTCAAACAAACACAAAAATAAAAACAACATAATAGAGAAAAGAAAGGTCAAGAAAGGGCAAAAGGAAGCAAAGCGCATCAAGTTCAACGCCCCCTTTTCATTCTAAGAACTTTAAGATGCATGAGAAAAAAAAACATATTATTCATAAATCCAGACATCCTCAATTATTAAATCCTTTCATTTTTATATTAATGTACATATTATGTAACTATAGGCCATAAATCAGTTGATCATTTCTCTAGGGCCCACCCTGGCTTTTGGCTCACATTTGGTACAGTCAGCAAGAAATGTTGACAGTCTGAATTATTTTGCTATAAAAACACCAATGCCATTTGTTTATTGCTTTGTCTCAATACAGAGAAACAGTTGAAGTATTTACTCTATGTATTTTGAACATCTGCTTTGTATACACAAGACTGCAGAATTGACGAGTAAGTAAGTGAGTGGTTTCATACAGTACATTATTGTGTACCACATCTTGTCAACTCAAGATTGGGGGGAAAATTTTTTTTGATTGGGAGGAATGTCGGCGCCATTTGACTGTCGTTGCTGGACATCCACGGGGCGCTTGTGTCTTGCGCCTGAAGTAGGCAGCATTTTCACCGCCCCGCTTTGTTCAGCGAAAAGGTCAGTGCTGATGGACAGTCTGCGGCTGGATGGATGCATGGATTGAGGAGCCGACGATGAGAAGAAAGGAGCGTCAGCATAGAGCGCCGATGCGTATGTGGAACCAGGAGTCACGGCTTGGAATTGAAGCGGATTTACATGAGACAGGAGAAGAGAGCCAATCTCTTTTTCGTTAATGGATGCGACAGCTTCTTGTTGCTTTCAAGCTTAGCTTGTAGCAGGCGTGTGCACATTGCAGCATGACGTCTTTGATCCACTGGTGAAAAGGACACTTTGATTCGCTCCTCTTTCATCAATAACTGCTTCAGACAACAAAGTGTATGCAGGAAGGTGGTTAAGATTGCACGATTGTCTGTGTCTCATGTGTTGTCTTGTATTATTTTGTCATTTTTTTGTTAACTTTTCTTTTGATGGCGGCGCGGACACCCGCAGCGGCTCCTCTTGTTTTATGTTGAGAGGGAAGAAATTTCATCTGTGCTGTACAGCACATTTGACAATAAAGTTGTATTCAATTCAATTCAATTCAATTCAAAGAAAAAAGTCTCCATCTTGAATAATTATTCATAAGACTGAAATGCTGATTAACAAGTGAGGTTTATACACCATGCCCTGCAGATGATTTTTAGAAAAAATACATCAGAGTTATGCTGCAGGACTTCACCCTCCAATGTTTACACTTAACTGGAATTGTGTGGCACAGCCTGTGACTGGGGGTCTACCATAAACGCTGAAAATTGCCATCAGGTTCAATATGTCCCCACAATTTATTCATACTCATGAAAACCCAGGTGCCTCCGATTACGCTGTTTCCACCAAATAATTGTCTATGCTGTACCTTGAGGCAAGCCTAGAAACACACCAATTACTGAGCACATTCAAACTTCAAATATTAACTGAATGTGAGATAAACATGTGTGGGGTTGAGGTGAGGATAAATATAAATTAGTGAGAATCGAAGTAAATAAATTAGTTTGTGGACAATTACTCAATATTCATGTGTACTTGAATTTCCACCTATATGCACTTGCATTTCCTCTATTGAAGAAATGTTTTTCTGACGAGCCTGCGTGCTGAGTAAATGAATGAATGTGGCTTTTGACTTGGACCAGACTGCATACAGACTACGTTATGTATGTGATAAACAGGATGTTGACATGCATGTGTTGTGCGCAATAATTTATCAATTTGCACGAGCATCCTTTCATCATCATTTGAGGCTGGAATCAAACTGTCCATCGTTGTCGGTGACAGCCAATCGGCGTCAAGAACGTATTTATTACGTTGCACGCACACACATCACAAGCAAACTCGAGTTAAAAAAACAAACAAACAAAAAGCAATCAAAGCACATCAGACAAAAACACTATCTTATTTAGATTTATGAGTACATCCCTCATCTGCTGTTACCTAATATACTCCACATTGATAGGAAACCTCTGCAAACAAAATTGATATTGTAGATGGGATATTTCTTAGGGCAGCAAAAAGAGTTCCAATCTCAGCTCCGGCCTTCCTACCACATTCCCAAAATATGCATGTTATGTTCACTGAAGACACAATTGTCCATCAGTGTAAAGTGATTCCTAAATGGTTGTTTATCTGTATCATGCCACTGACTGGCAACCAGTCCAGGATGCACCCAGCTGAAAGACTGACCCTCACCCATATGAGGAGTCAAAAGTGTGGATTAATATCTAGGCAAAAGCGGAACGTGTAACTGCTCATAAGAGTTTGGAGGTGTACCTCATTTAAGTGCCCGGGGAGTCACGGGGCCTATACAGAACTCTATATTCTACATAGCCAACGTTAAATAATGTTTATTTGTTACTGTTGTAAAGCACAGAGTGGGACAAGAAGATTCGGATAGGGCATAGACATTTTTCAAAAACGGTTGCATATTCACTGTATTTAAATGGAAGTACAAATAAAAACAAAGACATTTATTCATTAAAAAAACAGGAAAAGGTTTTACATTATATATAAAGGATAGAAAAGTGGAAACATTTGAAAAAAAAAAAAGGTTTGTGTGCCCAAACACACAAAATGCAAGTGAGAGACTGCAGTGAAGTCTAGAAGTAACATCATCTTACTGCACAGACAGTTTGACATTTCTACTGAGACACCGCAATTTTTGTGTGTGCGTAACAGCCCCCACGGCAGGCGTGGACGGATAACATTTGAGAGCCTTCTTCATTTCCGTGGGTCTGACACACATGCACGCACACACAGAAAAGGAGCAGGATCCGACCAGCAGAACATTATCTTCCTTCACCTCCCGAATATGATTCTACCTCAGGCTCAAGTGGCTCCATGGCTAGTTTGGACTTTTATAAATACAAACCTGAGGAATTGTGGGCCCTTCCTCTGTTGAGTTATCCACTGCCCTCTATTTGTCAGACCATTTCAGCTTCTCTCTGTCTTTGTCATTTATCCGTTGCTTCTAAATTGGGTTATTCCTCCCCATGGTGTTTGTCTCATCTCAGTTTCTCCCTTTTGTCTGTCAATCTGATGCTCGTCAATAACAGAGCAATGCATTCAAACTTGAGCCGTTATTTCTCTTATTTTGTACGTGATTGAATTTCTCCCTGACTGTGTTCACTTGTGATTATCACAGGTGCTGCAATCCAATTCTTCGCCTCTCGGCTCCCACTGTTCGTTGCATTTGACTGCCAAGGGAGTCCCTCCAGTAAAACTACCTGAAAATCTTTTTTTTTTTTTTTTCAAATTCCAGTAAATGTTTCATAAGTCTGTTCTCACTTCACGATTCCCTGCTTGCTCTTAAAAAACTGTTCTCACACCTTATATGGTCCTACAATCATCTGAGATTTTTGCAATTAATGCTCTCTCCATGCAATCGCACCTGTTGTGAGACTGTGTGACTGCACACAACACCGCTGTGCTCATTTAAAAATGGTTCATTCATTAAATCATGGCAAAAAAGAACCATGAAATGATTTGGTGAGAAATGAGAGAGCAGAGGCACACAGGTGAGATTATCATTGTATTCATATTATTCTTATTTTAAGGTTGTGATATATGCTGTTGATAGATTTGTAAATGGAAAGGGAAAGGAAATATTTGCTTCTACAAAAGCATTATATTCAAACATTTGTTGCAAGTTGAATCCAACAGACCAAGTGGAAATCTGAGAAGAAAACGGGGTTGATGACTGAAACCTCTGAAGTCAAGTCATTGCAATTTGGTTTACTTTATAACCACCAATAGATTCCACAAGATGGCGACAAAGCACTTCCTAACTGATAGAGCTGTGACCTGACTAAATGAAGCTCCTCCCTCCCATTTCAACAAAGTTCATTGAAACCAATGTGCCACAAGGTGATGCCAAAGCTTAAACATATTGAAAAAGGACGGTGAACAGATGAGGATCAGTTAAAAATAATAATTAAAAAAAAAAAGCAAATATGTAAAATGCGCTTGTGACAGGACACTATCGATTTTAAAGAACACTTTCTGATCCATGACGAATTGACAATTTGACTTACAGTATATGATAGTTAGATTATTTAAGTTCACATCCAGTCAGCACTCTACTGCAGGGCTAGGGAACTCCGGTTCCTCGAGAGCCCCGTCCTGCCTGTTTTAGATCCCTCCCGACTCCAACTCACCTGATTCAATTGATGATGATCGTGTCAGGCCTCTACAGAGTTTGCTGATGATCTGATCATTTGAATCAGGTGTGTTGGAGTAGGGAGGGATCAAAACAGGCAGCAAGCAGCTCTCGAGGAACTGAAGTTCCCTACACCTGCTCTACAGGTTTGAGCTTTCAAGCAACTGCATCCATAAGAGGTACATGTTATTAACTTTCTGTCAGCCACTATTCAGATTTATTCCCATTAACTTTAGTTTAAAGAACAGCTCTACAGCAGCTAGGAGGATGCTTCAGTGTACTGCTCAGCCAGCCTCTCGTCCTCTCTCTGATTCTCACATGGCATGCAATCAGCTGCAGGTCACAAAACACAGTGATTTTTTTTCTTTGTATGTCCCATCTCCTCTCTTCTTCTTGTTTCTTTCATATCACTTGTCTTGAATCGATAGAGGCGCGTTGTGCACAAAGCTGATAGACATAATCCGTGCAAAAAATAAATAAATCAAAAAATTGGTCGATACACAGACAGAATGTACAAAAACTACAAAAAACACATCAGTAACCGTGGCTCAAAGGAACACTGTGCTCTTACAAGCTGATCTGCATCCAGCATTGTCTTTCCTTTCATATTTAATGCCTTAGTATAACTAATCAGCTCTGCCACCTTGTTTTCCTTCAGGTTATTTAGAAATAAAAAAATATATAATTTCAGCTTCAAACATCAACCCAATGAATTTCATAGGAAAGAATCATGTTACATGGAGACTTTCAACTTAAATTTTTGAGGTTTCACTAAAATAGTTCGAGCTGTTGTATGCACTTGCACTTTTAGGGCATTGAGGAAAGAGCAATCCCTGGTGTGCTAAGCAACAGGTTGCACACGTAAACCCAGGAAAACAACAGCCGTTGATGACAAATATTTTGAGAGCTGCAGCAACAACCTGGAAGGCATGAATGACAATTATGAGTAGAAAAAAAGTACAGATGCTCCCCTATGAGATGTAAATCACTCGAGAGCAGCAGACATCGTAAAATGGAAAAAAAGTACATGAACAACCCTAAAAAAAAAAAATGAACAGAGTTAAACCTTAGAAAGCCCAAGTTTGGAAAAAAAATGACTTTGAAAAAGAAGCACGTTTTTTAATGAACTAATTTGCATTCATGTCACTTTACCAGGCTGTTAGGCAATATTTCAGTTGCGGCTTGGTATCCATCATTCAGAAATCTGACAACATCAACAATGTTCTTCTTCCACAACTACAAATCAATAAAGTATAGAATGCAGTGATGAAAATTGCCCATCTATCCATCTCTCGAGCCATACCTCTATCTATGAGGACAAACTACTGTGCTACTGGGGGCAGTATTAGCATCTTAAAGACAGTTCTGAAAAGTGCATGTCCAAGAGATTTAATCCATTAATACAGTTAGAGGGAAAGAATGTTGAAACTAATGAGTGAGGATGCTGTGACTAAAGTCTGGATATTTAATTCAGCATTCAGAAAGACAAAAGAACGTTGTTTTGACTTTAACAGTTCAGTTGCGCTCACTGAGCTGATCTGAAAATCATTTCTGACTTTGCCAATATTTGATTAGCGGTACTAATTATGAATTTTCCACAAAAGCCCCAGAAAATCCAGGTACTGTGCATGCCTGGAACTCCTAATAATTTGTACGGTACGTGTCATATTTTTGTGTAACCGCTTAAATTAAAGCTGCATGGCTACAATTCAGTTAGGCCAACATCTTAACTGTTTATTTAAAATCCATTGTGGTGGTTCTTAAAGGCATAAATGTGTCCAAAACATTTAAAAAAAAGATAGTATGCAAGATGACTTGAGACCATTGCTTCACGAAGGAAAGTGAAGAAAACTTTTTTGAGAACTGTCAAGGGAAAAACAAAACACTTTTGTAGACAAAGAGAGGACAAGCGCTTTGAGGAAAAAATGAAATATACAATTTAATGAAAACTTGCCTGCAAGTAGTCAGTTTAAATACAACCTATAGTGGCTGCTCTCTTCTATCAAGTGTCTGCCAAGGTCTTCTTAAGGGGAGGTAAATATGCACACATGAACAAGCAGTTATCATCTGCATCTTGCTCTTTCAACAAAAATACAAGATTGATTGAAGTGTAATTCCATTTTGACACACGTCAAAAATAAATAGCTAAATAAAACAAACTATGACAGCCAGTGGCGGACCCTGAGGGCCAGCAAGGCCTTCTCTGCTGGCCTAAACATTCTCTGAGAATAACATAAATTTGTTATTTTATTTTCATAAATATGTTAACAAAATTATTCCCTGTATTCTTTACGTCATATTATTTCCACTTAGTTGAGTGGCTTTCAATGTTATTTTAAATAACATTGAAAGCCACTTGAAAAATAACTTATTTATTATGGTAGAGTTTTTAACCAATGATATTTCATCTAGCTTGTGTTGCCAGGTTAATTAAACTTGCTCGGGGCCTTCAGATTAAACAGAGCAGGCCTCTGTGCGCTGTAAATGAACAGGCACCGTCAGGTTTCAATAGCCAATCAGATCACGAGTCTGAGACTCGTGATCTGTATCCTGTATCCTGACTTGTTCTCGTCTGCCTACTAGGGCTAGCTAGAGGGCCTTACGTCGAGACTGGCCGTGCG
>NW_017805461.1:1908255-1943920 GCF_001891065.2 Hippocampus comes | reverse complement strand
AAAAAAAAAAAAAAAAAAAAAAAGATTGGATTCGCTCTGCTAGAGCTGTCACTCGCATTTTAACTCAAAATGGCCTAAGGAGAAGACGTTGATCTGGTTGCAGAACTACTTTCCACACAATTTTCAAGACGGGCCTTCCACGAAAAGCTGGATATTGTGCAAAGAGGTCGCCCAACTCCTGTGCTAGTTAGCCTGTCCCAGCAAGGAAAATGGTTTGTCCGTCATTTTTAGACGAGCAATTATGAACGGTACCCGTGGCTCACAGCCCCTAAGAAAAGCTGCAAATTCTCCTGCTGGGAATGCCTCTTGCTTGCAACTGACCAGTGCGTTGAAAAACATTTGGGGACACTCGCGTAGATCTGCAGCTCGGTAATCAGGCACGCCGGGAGACGGAGCTCCACAACGAAAAAGTAAAAAAAAAAAAATCGGGAAATTAAAATTATACCAGAAACACGACCGGACAAAAACGGCTTTCAGCATTAGCTTCCATGTTGATAGAAAAGGACTTGCTAATGGACCTGAAAACTGTGCAACAGAGCCACTGAAGTGTTCCTGAGATAAAAAAGGAGGATCGAGTTTATTTTCAAATAAGCAGACGCTGTGAGAACTACATTGGTGAGTCAATGAATTTTATTTTACATTTCTTCTTGTCATTTTATTTCGTTAGTATTAAATTCATGGTAATGAAATAAAATGACAAAGATACAAACATGTATCAAATAAATCTGCTCACCTGCAATTTATAATGGCGCATTGTAGTCACCTTCGTGCACGAAAGTTCGTTCAATCTCAGCTGTTAGTCAGTTATTAGTTAGTCAGTTATGTCAGTTATTTGCTGTTGTATCGTCGATTTTCAAAATGCAAATGATCTGTTTACTTTATTTTCAAAGAACAGTTTGTTTTGTTATTGTTTGGTTCGTGTCTTATATGAAACTGCGACATTGCGCAATTTATTGGACAGACTTGTTTAAGATCACACAGCGTAATTTGGGTGGCATTTTATTTCGTATTTTTAAATTATCTTTTTATTTTTGACTATCTGTAAATGTAGTTTCCTGCTCTTAATTGTGAATGCACACTTGATGGTTTTAAATGCTCCTGAAATTAAGTGCTGCGTGACGAGCCTGTACAGTATTGTGTTCATAATATGTGACGTCACTGAAGGCCTAAGGTTGAAATGCACGGCCCGCCACTGATGACAGCTGTATTGAACCCAACACAAACGTATCAGGAGGGGGAGAAGAACAATTTTCTTTTTCTATAGAAACACAAAGAATTACAATAGAGATTTGCCTCCCTTCACCTTTGGGTAGCTGACTGTTGTTTGTGTTTATGCACCAAACAGCAGCTCAGAGTACCCACCCATTTTGGAGTCCTTGGATGGAGTGCTGGAGAGTGCTCCTTCTGGGGAATCCAACATTTTGCTTCAAAGCTCACATGGGCAATGACAGTGAGAACTGGAGGGGCGTGATTGGGAGGAACACCTCCCACCCCCTGATCAGAACCAGAGCGGTGTTCTTTTACTGGACTTCTGTGCTCGTCACAGGTTGTCCATAATGAACAGGCGTCTGACAGGCCAGATGTTCCCATTAACCCCTGATGTACATGTCTGACCTTTGACTTCAGCTACTGAAGTCATCTTGTGCCAGGTTTAATGTGGTGAAAAGAGAAAATGCTCTGACATGGGACAATGAACTCAAAAAGTTTAACCTGAGAAGTTTGACCATTAGTTGAAAAGAACCTCCAGAAAAGCAGTGGTTGGGGTCAAAACAACTACATTCCGTTGATGATATGCCTTATTCAATGCCAACTCAGGCCAGGTGTTTTCGATCAATGTTTCCTAAGAACACAAACAAACTGCCTCAATTTACTATACTCATTCAGTGCTGGCACTGGCACTTTACTGGTATCACTAGCAATGTATAACAACACTTAAACTAACACTGTTTTCCCTTCTTTTGGTGAATGTGCAACAAAGCAAATTGAACTACTACAAATTGCAATTTTATAGCTTCACTCTACACCGACATGAGCATGTTGTAAGATTGCTTGTAGTGGGGGAAAAAAGTAATCCAATTTGTCCTTTCTTTCGAGAATGGAAATACATCGTGTCAACAAATCCTCCAAAGTACCGAAGACAAGCGATGTTGTAGTGAGGAGATGTAGCACCACTACTCTCGTGTTTCTTTCACCTCCGAGATTTATTTTCTCACATTTGAATTCAAATCACCTCCCTTTCCTGTCACCTCCACAAATCATGCTCAGTAAAACTGTGCAGAGAACCAGCATTGACGAGCAGTGAATTAATGCATGTCTCTAAGGACGGAAAAACAGAGGCCACCCAGGACATGGATAACCTCTTCCACTTACTGGTTTGTCATGCTTTTAATGATACTTTGGCACTGGTGTATGCCAAAATGCACCTCGAGGGGTAAGTGATAAATGGGGTTTAGACCAAAAACAGCTACATGATGGGATAAACGGAGGCTTAATTTAGACACCGGGCATGTGTCTCTTTGAGTTAATACGGTTTTGACACAACGTTTTCATGCAACATTAACAATACATTGGAAGGAGACCCAGGAAATGACAGGAGCTGAGGGGCTCTAACTAGAGTCACTCCACTTAACTGGAGGATGACCAGATGAGAGCGAGTGAGGAGAGACAAGCGTTTGAGAGCACCAAGGAGGGATGAGCTCCACTTAATGGTACTGCAGTCACTTCAGGGTAGAGAACATTGTCACAGGATCTCCACTGTGAAGATGCTATATTGCAATGAAAATAAAACAAAGGCAAGAAAGCAGCTGCGCTGCAGTGCATATATCAATAGAGATTGTTCATGGGACAGGGATGCAAATTGGAAAAGTGTTCTGGGGGTCTGAGGCGGCGTTGCGATTGGCTGGCAACCTGTTCAGGGTGTACCCCGCCTATTGCCCAAAGTTAGCTGGGATAGGCTGAAATTCAGCAGGCCTGCAACCCTTATGAGGATTAAGCGGTTCAGATAATGGATGGATGAATGGTCTGATGCGTCCTTATTCCAAATTGTTTTTGGAAATTGTCGACGTTATGTCCATCTGGGCCGAAGAGGAAAAGAACCATCTGGACTGTTATGGACGGAAAGTTTAAAAGCCAGCATCTGTGATGGTGGGGTGCTTCAATCGTGCCAATGGCATGGATAACTTACACATCTGTGAAGGCACCATTCATGCTGAAAGGTTCTTTCAAGTTTTGGGGAAACATATGTTGCGTCCAAGCAACGTGTTTTTCATGGATGCCCCTGCTTATTTCAGCAAGACAATGTCAAACCATCTTCTGCACGTGTTGCAACAGCATGCCTTTGTAAAAGGGTGTGGGTCCTCGACTGGCCTGCCTGCAGTCGATACCTGTCTCCCATTGAAAATGTGCAGCGCAAGATGAAGTGTAAAATACGACAATGGAGAAGCTGCACATCAAGCAAGAATGGGAAAGAATTCCACCTTCAAAGCTTCAACAATTAATGTCCTCAGTTCCCAAACGTTTATTGAATGTTGTTAAACTAAAAGTTGATGTAAGACAGTGGTTAACGACCCTGTCCTAGCTTTTTTAGAATGTGTTTCAGCCATAGTATTCTAAGTGTATGATTATTTGCCAAACACGACAAAGATTGATTTGTTTGGGACCGACAGGTGGCTTGTAGGGCTCCTCCTACTGCAGCACACCTGTTGGTCATCATGTCATTAGTAGGTTTTCTGTTAAAAGGACTCCCGGCCCGGCCCGACCACTCGGTGTCGGGTCATTGTTGCTGTTGCTGCTTCTGTTACTGCCACTGCTTCTGTTGGTTTGTGTTTAATAAACACAATAGTGATGGGTCCATGAGGCCTCATGCAGTGTGTTGACACAATGACACACTGTGTTGATACTGTGTCGCTGACCACTGACACCTGCTGGACTTTCAAAATCCCTGCAGGCAACCCATTTGACAGACTGAACTGATTGATTTGATGATGTGTATACGATATCATTCACATCTATGCATTCATATTGTATTGTTCAATATGTTTGAATAAGGTGAAAATTATGTAAATTAGGATGTTTGTGGGATTTGTCTTCACACATTTTTATTCAGAAAAGTAAGTTGCTTCAGTGTTTTGAATTTCAGTCTGTTGCGTTTCTTGCATGCTATTTTCCCCGCTCGTATGGCACTGGTGATGCCAGTGTACAGAGAAACTGCTTTGCGAGGTGGGAGAGGTTTGGAAAAGTAGTGTGTTGTTCCTTCAATTATAATAACGGGTCTTGACTGCGTGCAATTTTCCCCTCTGCCAGGTATCGCTGGACCTCAGGTATAGCATCTGCTGTTGCACTTCTTCCCAGTCTCCCTACCTCATCATCCAAATGTTGCCACAGGTCATCTAAAAAAAAGCAAACCTAACAAATTTGGCATTTAGAACAGTTTCAAAGAAAACAAACTAATAATGATGAGTAATATGCCAGATGTAGTTGCAGAGGTGCTTTTGTTGGTATATGATATTTCTGTATGGCAAATTCGACATTTCACCTGCAATAAAATATGTGAATAGTAAACTAAGAGTTACCATGAAATTAATTTGAATTCGAATGGAATAAGAGATGTCAAAGATCCAAGAGACACTGGGTGAGACAAGGAGATTTTAATAAATACCTTATTCTCCAAAAGGAGATCAAAATGGCTCTACACGGCGGACAATTTGCGTTTCTCCGAGAGCTGCTCCATAACATGCACGTACTGTAGCAACGTCACTCGAGTGAAGCGGCGCCTCAGCAGTCGAGAGTCCGCTGCTCTATGCTGTGCGCGCATGAGCGCGAGCACGTACTCACGGCGCCGACGCAACCCACGCCACATATCAAAGAAGCTTTGAACTACGACAACAGCTAAACTAGCCTAGCAGACACGACGCTCGAAGTCAGACGGACACGTTTTTCTGATAATCTGTGTGTTTTCCTTTTTGCCCAAATATATATTTTTATTCGAGCGAGGGTGAGGTCTGGCTTGTTTCGGCAGGTGGCATCGCGTCGCTCGACGACGCACTTCCTTATAAACACAGTTTGGCGGGCTTTTGCGGCGTCAACGCAGTTAGTTCATGTGTTGGTCACGTGATCGTCACGAAGCAGCACACGCACCGACACATGGATTGCTCTCTGAGCTCGACGCACGCGTCGACGCATCGGTGTTGCTGGACCCACCACTAGTGTTTATCTCGTCATATTTTTTGCTTATGCCATGGGTTTTGTTGTTACTTGTTACTAAAGTTTTTATGTTTTCAGGACTTTGCTTGTTTTGGGTTTGGTTATCTCAGTGTTTGATCAATAGATTTTGTCAAGTTCACCCTGCTCCTGCCTCTTGCCTGCTTTTTGGCGTCCTCCACCACACCCGCACCGTAACAATATGTTGTGCTGCTCTTGATTACTGTTGTGTTCATTAAAGATCCCTTAACCTTTATTGAGATGAAACGACTCTACAGCATAGCCTTAAAATCCACACACTCTTATTAAAGTGGCCTTTTTGTTAGTTAAATCTCACAACTAATTAGGAATGGAAGTTATTCAAACAAAGTGCATTATCACTTGTACATTTAGCTTAAAATGGGAAAAGTTTGCTGCATTCGGACTAATTCAAACATGCCTCTTTCCTCAGTTCTTTTGTTGGTAGGGTTGAGGTCTGCCAGAGAGAGGCTGTACTGTCGATTATAGGGGGAAGTGAGAATAATTACTGAAACTTCAGCACACGGCATGCAGGTGTTCATTCCAGAAATATAATTACAAACTTTGATTTTTTTTTTCCCCCTCCTTCTATTCAACACCATGAAAAGAAACTATATGTGGTCTTTTGGTGCACTTTCAGGATTTGCCTGCTCATACTGTATGTTTACAGTGGATGAACAGTTCCAGAATCAAAGAATTTGGGAATAATTATAACTAAAATAAATGAGGCGGACATGCTAAACAGTCAAACACCATGCTGCCTCAGTTTCAGTGAAAATACAAGTTAAACAAAAATCTCAAACCGAGAAAAAAAAAGATTGATTCCTTTTGAGATCAGGGTTGCTTCAGTTGATCTCACTTGCACCTTTGTCATTTGGCTGACATGTTTGTAATCATAAGCCATAAACCAAAACCAAAATTAGTAATGAGGATAATGGCCTTGAAGTCCACCAGTACTTAAAAAATCATTGCAGTTGTTCATGGTTGCCTGCATAGTAAATCAAAGTACAAGTGCATGAATGGACTCATGAAGCAGGATTGCTTGTCTTAAAAATAAAATACCACTGAACTCATATGACTATGCGACTATCTCATCCCCCCCCGCACACACACACACTTTAATTTGATTGCAATGGTATATTGGAGAATGCTGAGTGCCATTCTCAAGGATGCTTGCTTTCCGAGGGGCACCGCTAACCCTTTGATTACTCGAAGGTCGAAGGTTTAAATCAGCAATGCTGGCAATGAGGACATCTGTTGTTGGTATTTACAGCTTTTGAATGGGTGCCAGCTCATTGAAACAATTACACAATGGTATCCCTGCAGACAGCTAATAGTGGGACTGAATCTCTGTTGTTGAAACAAAGGAGCTCAACATTGTTGGAAACAATTAAGCTAGCTGAATCTGTGCAGCTTTAAATACATGCATTCATAAGTTTGAGAGGATACATGACGGAAACACCTGTTGTTGTTGTTTTTTTTTTTTTTGCATTCTGCAGGCTATGACTAATTTTGTTCATTATCGGACTGTGGGAGGAAGAGTGCGAAGAACAATCAGAGCCTGCATAGGGACTACGAGAAAAGGCAGAATTAATGGTCAGCAAATGTAGATATACTGTATGTTATATTTAAAAATTAGAGGCCAGCATTGTCACACTGTGGACCAAAACTCAGCACAGCCTACTTAGCGCTCACGTCTGTCAAGTAATCAGACAGTTCCAACAGATCCTTAACACTTCTATTTCTTTGGAGACAACACACAAGGATATTTTCGCCCGCCTGTGCTGAAGTAAATTTCTTACGTGTATTTCTTGCGCATTTTCAATGTGTGGAAAATTTCTGGTCCAAGGTTTCTGACACACCTACCATGTGTAACCTCGGAATCCACGGCGCCGAACAGCAGTTTTCATCTCCTACAAGTTTTTGACTCGCTTGTCTTTGACTTAGCTCAACTTGCTTTTTACCATCGTGAGCTTTCATTTCATGCACCTAGTGTTGACATGAGCCTGTGGTTATAACAGTTTGTGCTCATTTTATCTACATCACTTTCATGCAGAGGCGATTGCTCTAAGACTGCAAGGGAAGCTCATCTTCCCCTAAAATGTCAAAAAAATAAATGATCAAATATATGTGTGTACATACAATTGTGTGTACGTCATTGACTAAATATGCGCTACAAGGCGCTCAACTTTTTTCCGAATCAGCTTCTTATTACTGGTTATGACGCGACTCTCTTCTCATTCATTCCCGCAGCTTCACTGTGCTTTAAACTGTGTGGACGCAGAGCGTCTACAGCGCGGACGCTGGGCGTCGAGAGAGTTCAGTGTAGGTTGTCCCAATGCATTGAAACGAGACGAGTCATTGGATAAATGCTGGTTTTGTCCCGCCCGTCGGACGCTCAGTGTCTCTGGGAGTCTATGGACAGTGGGCGTGTATCGGCACGCCCGGACGCTGAGCTTTTCTGCATGATGATTGGATGATCAGTCTGAGGCTGAATCTCTTTTTGATTGAGAGCGAAATGTGCCAATCACCGATCTTTTGGTGTAGGCATCCGTGGGAGCATCTTTCAATTCTCATTCTGTTCTGAGTTGAACTGGAGACTTCTTCTAATCATCTTAGCGACACTCTCTTTGTTGAAAACGACTAGCGACGAATTAATTTTTATTTCTGGTGGGTTTTATTGTAGTTGTTGTAGTTGTAGGACATTAGTTAAGTCCCTGGAAAAGACATCTTGTTGGTATGACAGGGCCACAGATAATTTTCTTGAAAAGGAACGGAGAGTAGAATTCACGTAAAAATAAATGGACACATTTTATGATGTAGGCCAAAATTGAGCTTCCCCTCCTTGACAGACTAGCACTGCTTTCATGGCAATTAACTTTTAGCTGACATAACTTGTAGGTCAGGTTACCTGAGTCAAGTCAAATCATGTGACTGGAGTACCTGAGCACTAACCCTAACTCAGATGTGTTTTCAGAGTACAAATATGCTCCAACCACTCATACTCCAGCCCTCGATCAGGTGGTGTTGAGCAAAGGAGAACACTAAGAAGGAAGTAGTTTTCATGCCTGACTGCTAGCTTTGGCGTTAACAACCAAAAGTGATTTAACATCCTAATTCATTCAGCTTCTATATTTACGCACCAGCAAAGCTATTTAGTTGAGCACTAGTGGATCTCTTTTACTTACTCCTGAGGATCTGGTTGCAGCATTAAACTGAAATGGAGCGAAAAGTGAGTTGGCAGGAGTGAAAGAACAAAATAATGTTGTAGAGCTCCGGCAATGTCACGCTTTGTTTCCAGACCGCCAGAATGATAAATTGCACTTGAGGAAAGTTGTCCTCTTTCCTTGTTCCTGGTATTCCTTTTATTTCTGTCGTCTCGGCACATCTTCTAGTACATTGTCAAATATACGGCTTCTTATCAAGAAGGGACTTTTCTCGCTAAAAGTTAACCTCCTCACTTTTTTTCTCCAAAGCCATTAATATTCTCCCTTCACACACACACACGCACGCACGCACGCACGCACGCACACACACACACACACACACAAAAACACACACACACACACACACAAAAACACATACACAGGCCAAAATACGATCAGTAATACGTGTCTCTCTTAACTTCCAGTGGTGTGTTTTACAGTCATTTAGTCGAAGCACTCTTGTGATGTTACTTTCCAAATGATTCATTTAAATTTTGATTCAGTTCATTTGTAATAATGCACACTGAACTAAATCAATCAGAATCCAAAAGGTACTTGCATAGCAATAAAGTTGAGGGTTAGTAATATTTTGATCGTACCAATAATTGTGACATTGATGATGATGCCGTTTCATGCCCAGGCAAGGCAAGGCAGCATTATTTACATTGAGCATGTTCTACACAAGGTGTGCTTCACCGAATTAAAACCACATTATAAAGCATTCACAAAGAAAATCGTTAGACATTTAAAAGCCAAGTAAAGAAACAAAAAGTAGCTTCATGTCCATTCATCCATTTTCTGGTCAACTTATCCTCACAAGGGTCGTGGGCGCACTGGAGCCTATCCCGGCTGTCATTGGGCAGTAGGCGGGGTATACCCTGAACTGGTTGCCAGCCAATCGCAGGGCACACAGAATCGAACAACCCACTCACGCTCACAGTCACACCTAGGGACGATTTGGAGTGTTCAATTAGCCTGCCACACATGTTTTTGGAATGTGGGAGGAAGCCGGAGTTCCCGGAGAAAACCCACACAGGCACGGGGAGAACATGCAAACTGCACACAGGAAGGCCGGAGCCGGAATTGAACCCTGCACCTTAGCACTGTGAGGCCGACATGCTAACCAGACGGCCACCGGGCCGCCCGTATCTTACTAAAAGTTTATAAAAAAATTGTGCAGTGCAATAACAAGATTATGGAAACATTAGTTCTTTGACCCATTTGGACATTCATTCATTCATTTTCCGAACCGCTTTATCCTCACTAGGGTCGTGGGGGGTACTGGAGCCTATCTCAGCTGTCTTCGGGCAGTTGGCGGGGGACACCCTGAATCGGTTGCTAGCCAATCGCAGGGCACACAGAGACGAACAACCATCTACGCCCACACTCACACCTAGGGACAATTTAGAGTGTTCAACCAGCCTGCCATGCATGTTTTTGGAATGTGGGAGGAAACCGGAGTACCCGGAGAAAACCCACACAGGCCTGGGTAGAACATGCAAACTCCACACAGGGAGGCCGGAGCCAGGCTCGAACCCATGACCTCTGCACTATGAGGTCAACGCGCTAACCACTGGACTACCAGGTCGCCCCATTTGGACATCCGATGCAAAATTTCAGCTTCGTGGGGTTATTTTTCACTGTTTGGGCAGTGGTGTACACCTGTCCAACAGTCCCAAAATGATCAAATATTGTGCAAATACTACATGGGGGTTTTAACAGTTGTGCAGGTGGTGCAGATAATCGTTGCACCATTTTAAAGTGACCAGTAGCAGTATTTGCAGAACGACTTTTTAGTGTGCAATTGTACATGCAAGGTGTGGTTTAACGAAATGTGAAAATGTCGAAAAAAGTTTTAAGTCCGTTAAATAGTTGTCGTAGAAGCTTGTTGATGAAGACTTATACACATAGAGGTTTAGTTTACTTTGTAATAAGGCAAAGAAATGTATCTCTGACAATGATGGTCAAGCTGAGGGGATGAGAGAAACTTTCTCACACACTGTTGAATGTAAAGTGTGTGGCCACAATTGGAGACAAGATGACAGGCAGTTCTGAGGTCAACCTGAGTTGTATCTTAAAGACAGAGCTCACCCTGCGGGTGGTTAAACCAGACATTTGCCGAACTCCCATCAGATCATCCAAGCATTCATTTCTCTGCCACTACTTCTCTCGAATGAGCCAGGATGAGCAGTAAAGATTTACATAATCTCTGAAGGGTTATGAATGATAGCTTTTGTGCCAGAGGCTGATAACACATCATCTTTCTGGGGTAGCAGTGTCCACAGGCACATCCTTGTGGAGATTGAAGCTCGGGGAGGTGAGACGGGCACAGTATTTCAAACACATTGGAAGTTCTGTCGGGTTATTAAAAGCACTTTTTTTTTTTTTCTGAAATTGTGATTAAACTTGAGTTGTTCGAGAAATTGCCTCTAACCTTCACCCTGACTTCCACACAGAAGCACAAAGACACAACTGCAAAAAGGTCATACCTTCAGTTTAGTCCTGAAGGCCACCGCTTATGTGTATGTTATCAGTATTCGAAAAACTTTCTTCCAAGTTGATTCAGAACTTTGGCCCTTTTTTTCTGCTCTCATGTAAATTGTCAAGTGAAGTGAGCCAAAGGAACGATTAAATAGAACTCAGTATTTCATTATCACAGCTGGTCCAGAAGAGCTCATGCTGGCAAAGAGACCCAGAGAGTGTGAATGAAATGAGGAAAAGAAACAAGCATTGCCTATTGCAGGGAATAGTGAATCGAAAGAAATTGCTTCAATCTGTTTTGACTGAAGTTGTCGTGTGAACACTGCGGATGAGACACATTTTGCATGAAATTTAAAATATACGAAATAAGATTGAGCAATATCACATTGTTTGGGAGAATTGTGGAGCAAACATAACTCTTGAACATATTTCATGGACTGATAAAAATTTAAAAATATGAAGTACTACATCTCGGTCAGTGAAAGCCTGGTTATATTTGAAAAAAAATATTGTAACTTTTATCTGGTTTCTTCCCATAGTGGATAACATAAATGTATGAATAAATAAATCGTTAAAGACAGTATAGCAAGGCAAATCACATACAGCCCAAGAATACCACGTAACCACATTTTGAGCATGACGTCTCTGATCCACTGGTGAAAGGACACTTTGATTCTCTCCTCTTTCATCTCAAACTGCTTCAAACAACAAAGCTGATGAGGAAAAAGTGGTTAAGATTGCACGACTGTCCGTGTTTTATGTTATGTGTTGTGTTTATTGTTTTACTTTATGTTAACTGTTTTGTTAAGGCCTTTTTACAGCTGCAGCTGTTGTGAAAGCGCTTTATAAAACAGGATGTATTGTATTATATTGTAACGGACAAAAGCAATTATTTCTATGATTGTATTCCTATTAATACATGGAGGGGAGATATTTGTTGTAATTTTTATTTGGTAGTCTTAAAAAAAAAAAAAAAAAAAAATGGAATGCTCAAGGCCAAACCCCAAAATCTGTCGACGTGTTTGAACAGGAAACTGAAGCAAAGAAGTAGAAAAAAAAAGTGATCAATCAATCAAAATAAAACATTCAAACATAAAAAACAAGACTATCTAACAATGATCCTACTGGGCTTTTAAACCCAGGTTAAAAAATATGCTTCCCGCCTTCCGCCTCTTTTAAAGTATTGTATTCTACCACTGATCACTTTAGCTCTGCTGGATACTTTGCACATTGTCTCATAGCTGCCATTGGGTGGTACTACTACACGACGGTACCCTGAGATTACGGAAAGTCTTTCGACACTTATTTGTCATGTCCTTGTTCATCATAGTTGTTTGTTATTAATAATACTAGTGTAGCCTGTACTACCGGAGACAAATTCCTTCCTTGTGTGTTCTACATGATTAGCCAATATCGATGATTCTGATTCTGAAACTAGTCTCTTGCCCTGCCTCACCCCCTGACATAGATTCTGGTCTGCTTTACTGACACTTCTCCTCTCTCTTGACCCCCCCTCGCCTTCTTCTGTTTGGAGAGTGAGATCGGTGGTTATGAGCAAAGTGAGGCTGTTGATTTTGAGGGTGGCGCCCTGTCCAACGGGGACAAGACCTGGGGACAACCACTTCCCGAGGGACATCTATCTTCTGCACTTCATTTCATTAACTAGACTCTACCCCACTACACAAACCACTCACGTCTTTGCTATTGACCACATCAACCATCAAAATGGCTAAACTGGTCCCTTGGATGAAAGTGTTTTTGTCATGTTCTGTCTGTTTCGATTGTGTTTCAGCTCCAGCTGGAGTGAAGGGCATTTCCCGCCAGCAGGCGCACCCGTTCCGTGTTTCTCCATCAAGCCTTGCCAAACATTTCAGGACTGGCAAGGTGCCGAGTCTCTTGTCGAATTATTGACCTTGCTCGCTGTGGTGCTTCAAGTGTTGTTTTCTAGACCTCTCGATACTCTCCATCGTCATTCTCATTATTTACAGAGTCTTGTTTGGAAGTATTTTTTTGTTTTTATTTTTGCTTTTGATCTTGGCTTCATGTTATTGGCCTCTTGACACTTTGTTTGTTTATACTTGGTGTTCCCTAGTACCTTGCCTTTCGCAAGCTTTTGTTTAAGGATTATTTCCCCTGGCTTCTTATGACCAGCCATTTCTGTTTGTACTTTGTCAGTGCTCTTTTCTGTAAATACAATGTTTGTTATAGCACTTTGACTGATGCTGCATTTCTGGAATCGAAAAACGTTAGATTTTTCACAACATTACACATTGTCATCATCATTGTATCATCATTGTTGTCGATGTGTGCGTGCTGCATGTGTGTGCGAGATGGATACATCTATATAGCTATATTGATCAATCTATTTATCTGTAGACATATCCCCCCCCCTCAAAATAAAAGGAAAACTGAAATAGTGAAAATCAGTTTAACATTCTCAGTGTTCATTTTGTGTTGTGGGAAACACAAGCTGATGAAGCAGTAACAGTTACTGTAATTGAATGCATACATTTGCACAGATGAGATGGGAGGAGGCACTAATGAGGGGGAGATAAGACGAAACATCAGAGGAAGAAATGGCAAATGGTGTGGGGGATTTGCTGCAAGTGCAATACTAAGATGACATAATAGTCCATTTCTCACCATTTCACAACCCTAATCGGACTTGGTGATGAGCCAAGTACTTGATTAGCTGTACATTCAAGGAATGCCGGAGAGATGCTCAAAGAAAAGTAAATGTCTTCCTTTCCCTCTAATAGGTCATTCTCTACCAATATGCTGTGATTTCCTCATTTTAATGTGTTGTTTTGAGTTGTTGCAGTTGTGTTTCTTCTGTGCTGTATGTACAGTATTACATCTATTGTGTATTGATTATGAAGACAGTATATGTATATTACTATCATAAAACGTCACTGATGGTGTAACGGTACACACGCCGAACTTGTGTGCAGGCAGTGTGGGATCGGTTCCTATTTGGTGGGGTAGCACTCTGCTTGGTCACAAGCCGTAATCTGAACAACCCCGGCCCGTTCAAGTGGTTTTCTTTTTTGTTTTTTTGTATTACGTCTGTTGATTTTGGAATACTGATCCAGGGAAACTTGTCTTTTTCTCTTTCGACAAAAATTATAAAGTGGAATGTCATACTGTCATTTCAATACTACAATTTTCGTTTGATAATTTTTATACTTTTTTTTTTAAGTACATGTATTGCTACCATAGTTCGTATGTGGAATATGTTAAGCGTTCGCTGTGTGGCAAGCAACTCGGGTACAACAACAATGCATGAACCTTGCATATATCAGGATTATTGTGCTGCTTATTAAAAATCATGAGTTGGACCCAGCCAAAGTGGCTGAGCTTTTTCATTTGTCAGATGTTTTTTTTTTTTTTTTTTTAATCAACCATGCAAATAATGACATTGACTACAGTACATTCATCACACATATGAGCACGCGATAAATACAGTACTAAACAAAAGCAACCACTGCATATGCATTTGCTTGCATCTTAAAAATGCTTTAACTAAACTATAACTCAATTTGCAATGATGTCATTGCTATGCACATGAATAGAATTTGTGTATGTACTTTCAATGACAATTATGTTAATTCTAATCGAATCTAACCTAATCCAATTCATACAAAGCGGTGACGAGACTGGGCAGGCTGGGTGAGGGTTTGCCTCGGAGTTTTAAAGAAACACAGCAATTCACTAGCTGGGGATAAAGGCTTCAAAAACATCAAAGCAAATTTGGTTCCAACCTATGTTCTTCTCCCACCTCGAAAGGTAATTATGGTGACATGGATCAAACATGACAGCCGTATTGAAATAAATAGATCCCTATTTATTATTATTATTATAGTTTCAAATCCTAGCAAAAGAGAGAAAAAGCCAAAGTTGAGGTCCAGAAAGTCCCTGCAGTGAATTTGGCAGACATTTCTTCAAAATGGACGTAACCTAGCTGCCATTTTATTGACAACAACACATTTAGAAGTAGCATAACTGCCAAAGTTAATCATGTTATTTCCGTATTTGTTGACTCAACAAAACATTTCCTCGAGGCAGCAGAAGCAATGGTACCAATTAGTGAGCCAACTGAAATAGCGCCTTCACCTTTGCAAAAGTATCACAAAGTCCAAAACATTTGCATGATCGTTTTTGCACAGCGGTCGACTGGTTAGCATATTACTGGACTCATGTTTAGGAAACCATCAAAGAAGCGAGTCTTGGCAGATTTAATTGTCATTGAAAGTACATACACAAATTCTATTCATGTGATCCAGATATTTTGACGTTGATTACAATGAGAGAAAATGACAGACAAAAAAAATATTCGGGCTGGTGTAATCCATCGCGATTACTAATGTAGGGCGAGACGAGGATCTGGTTGAATTTATATGGAGTACCTTGCATGCAAACACAACCACACTTAGCCCGAACAATAAACTTTAATTTTGATGAAATGACAAAATATTTGTCAGTGTTATAGCAAACAAAACCATTTACAATGCAGAATGGCAAAAATGTGTGCACACATACAGTACATAAAGGAGGCACAGTGATTGAACTGCTTACAAAAAGAGCCCCTGTCATGTTGTAAAGAGAAGAGAACGAATCGGTCAAACAGAAAAACGTTGAAGGAGATTAAAAGCGGAAACCAGATGCACGGCCGTGGAATAAAGAGGTAAAAGAGAGGACATAAGAGCAAAAGCGGGGTAAAACACAGTAACAAGAAAGAAAAAAGAAGACATCTCTGCTTGTCTTTTCTTGCCCATTATTTCATCACTATTATTCATTCTTTGGTCATGTTCGAAGCTGCTCTTTGACTTTGATTGCTCACCGTGTACATGGTTTGTTCTCTTCACAGAGGGTACAAATTTGCCCTGCACGTTTGTGAGTGACAGCATCTCATTTCATAAACCGTCACAAGTTTTCCACAAACAAAAAAAAAAAATCATCTCAATGAACATGTTTTAAAGTTTGCATGTCCAGGGAGGGCGGCCCGGTAGTCGAGTGGTTGGCATGTTGAATTCACAGTGCAGAGGTACCGGGTTCAATTCCAGCTTCGGCCTGCCTGTGTGGAGTTGCATGTACCCCGTGCTTGCGTGGTTTTTCTACAGGTCCTCCGGTTTCCTCCCACATTCCAAAAACATGCATGGCACGCTGATTGAACACTCCAAATTGTCCCTCGTGTGAGTGTGAGCGCGAATGGTTGTTCATTTCTGTGTGCCCTGCGATTGGCTGGCAACCGGTTCAGGGTGTCCTCCACCTACTGCCCGAAGACAGCTGGGATAGGCTCCAGCACCCTCCGCGACCGTAGTGAGGATAAAGCGGTTCGGAGAATGAACGAATGAATGAATGTCCAGGGAGTGGACAGCGTGAGCTTTTCCTGGTATTGACAGCTTCGTCTCACATTCCTTGAACAAATATGATGGGTTAGAAGGGGGGGTTGCAGTGCAAAAGCTGCTTGAAAAAATGAATGTTGCCTCACTTCATTAATGCCTCCCCCCTTGAGTCTCTGACCAAAGCCGCATGCCCTCACTGACATGCGATTGCATTTCTCAGCCAGCACAACCACAGGTCACCAGATTTACTAGCAATGTTTTTTTTTTGGTCAGAAGAGAAGGCAAAGCCCATGCCCATCCTCTTCTCTGTTTGAAGCAACCCCAGATTAGTCCCCCCTGCAAACAAACACACGCGAGACACCAAATTACAAAAAAATGTGGGGTTTTTTTTTTTTTGTGTGTGTGTGTGTGTGTGTGTGTGTGTGTGTGTGTAACTTGGTGTCTCTGGCATCCTGTCTGAGGCAAAAGGCACATAGTGGGAAAGATTTGAGCCGATGGAATAAGGCTAGAATGTTCACAGTAACAATTGAGAGAACAGGGGCAAAAGTGTACACAGTTTATAATTACAAAGTACAAACAACCCAAGATGAGAATCAATGCTGTAATACATAGAACTTTTGTATTTGCTTTTTTTCTACGTGTTTGCTCTGGCTGGCAAAGTGTAAAGCCGCGTAAGGCAGATGGATTTATAAAAATACACAAGTCCAACAATGCGTCTGGTCTGTCAATTTACTCAAACCGAACAAATCTACTGTTTGTACTTTCTCTCGTTTGGAACAAGACAGAAAACACTTCAGAGAAGAAACAACATGTCAAGACAAACAATAAATGTCAAGATTTACATTTGTCTGCGCATGGCGGCATGCAATCTCTTTCATCAATAAAATCCAAAGATGTCAAGTGGAATATCGTTTGTTATGCAGCACTAACAAGGTATTATTGGTGCACAAAATCTACAAAAAAAAATGTATAGCAGTAATAAGGTGTAGCACAGTCACAGACAGTCTTGTCTTGTGGGCTTCAGAGCTGAATCACGCAGTAAAATTTGTTTGGGGATTTTATTGAAATAGCTTCTAAAACCCCTGAGGCATTGTAGTTCTGCACCATTGCAAACTAAAACCTCAATAATAAATCCATCCAGCCATTATCTTTACGACTGGACCTCGTTCATCTCACATTCAACTTTGCACAGCAAAGCCACTATCCCACCGTTTGCCGAAATAAAAATCAACAGCAACCCAAACCCCAAACCCAAACCCATCCTTAGCCCCTAACACTAACCCCAAACCCTCATCGCAAACCCAACCCAAATCCTCTAATCCTAACTCTGTACTCCCAATCCCTAACCCTAAAATAACAACCCCTAAGTGAGCCTAAGCAGCATCAACGCCCAACTCGGGAAAGACCTCCAAGCGGTGTGGGGCGTTGCCTTCGGGCTATGAACAGTTCCCAGTCAACAGCCGACAACTGGGTCTGCAGGTACCCGGGTCGCTGTGGCTTTAGAAGCCGCTTTGGGACCCAGTTGGAGGTTGCTCAACAGCAACAGCAACAGCAACAGCAACAGCAACAGCAGCAGCAGCAGCATCAACAATGGAATCCAAATTGCGAGATTCTTTCAATTCCTTAGTTGGATGGATTTTACCCTGTCGGAAGCATACTGCAGTTGGTCCTAATAAATGAGATTGAACATAAACTTCCAGTACCTGATTTATGCTAATTACTCAAGAACATAAACTAGATCAAAAAGAAAAATAAACATGATCTTAGCTTTGACTGTGTATTGGTAACTAACGATAAGCAATACACAAGCAGAGTGGACTCAGCCATGTCTTGTTGTTCCCTGATGTGACCGCGAGCATTCATTAAAAAGTTGTCAGGTCAGGTAAACACTCGTCAATACTTGGAACATTTCGAAACGCTAATTGATGTGGATCTTTGATTTTCTTTTCCTGACTTTGCCCATCTCTTTGCCAGCGGGCCACCCCAGCCAGCTTCTTTAAAATCACTGATTTTCTTTGCTACTTTTGAGGCATGTAAATGCTGGGGAAAAGATGCAAAAATACGGAAAGACATTCATAGTCCCAAAAATTGCATTGGGCAGACTTGTCTTATCATCAGACAGTAACTGTAACCTCCGGGAGGTAATAATAGCACATTCTAAGCAGATGCATTTTCCCCAGACTCGCGTGCAGTTGGGTTTAGGTCATTTTTTTTAGGCTTAGGTATACACAGGGTGTCCCAAAAGTTACAGTTCACTTCCTTTTTTTCGATTGTGTCGGCGGTATCATTTGGACAGACATGAGGCCATCGTTATTTGATGGCTTCGGCTTTGCACTTTTTGTAATCATATCATTCCCTTGCCTGTGGCTCGCCAATTGGCATTGGAATGGCGTTGCAAAATTGCCACCTGTCAAGAATGTTTTTTTGTCCCTGACTGCAGGTCAGCGCCAGTTTGAGAAATTTTATGAATGTTCGCTTTCTCCAATGTATAGTACAATTTACCCTGTCCATTGCATACATGATTTCTCAACTGCTCTCGACAAACCGCCACCACTGATGAAAACACCAAACCCCTTTAGAGCAGCTGTTGTGCAAAACCACAGAAAGGTTCTACAGTACGTGCATCAATGTTAATTGACATACACCGTTGCTATGTCCTTCAAGATGTTGCGCTGACATCGATTTCTGGGTCACATTCAGGAGGATGAAGGACAGGGCAGACAAACAAACAGATTAGAAAAAGATCATCTCAAAGATAATGCAAGTCAATTGACACTAACTAAAAATGACGTGGAGTATTCTTTCCACCCTTGAGCACAGTTCAGGAAGAGAAACAGTTTGAACCAAAAGATCTTGGTTTGAAAAAAAAAGGAATGATGATAATTAGTTTTTTTTTATGTTTTGGTCTCTTTCACATTTCAGCTCTAGTCTATGAAGAGGCAATTCCTTTATCAATGACGGAACATCACTGCCGTTTGCAACAGCCATTGGCTACTTCACAACGGACTTGTTCACTTTCAAGTCAAATCATTGAGGTTTCCATCCATCCACCCGTCCATCCATTTTCCGATCTGCTTACCCTCACAAGGGTCGCAGGGGGTGCTGGAGCCTATCCCAACTGTCTTCTGGCAGTAGGCGGGGGACACCCTGAACCGGTTGCCAGCCAATCGCAGGGCACACAAAGACGAACAACCATCCACGCTCACACTCACATAAAGGGACAATTTCAATCAGCCTGGCATGCATGTTTTTGGAATGTGGGAGGAAACCGGAGTACCCAGAGAAAACCCACGCAGGCCCAGGGAGAACATGCAAATTCTACACAGGGAGGCCGCAGCTGGAATTGAACCCGGTACCTCTGCACTGTGAGGTCGACTCGCGAACCACTGGCCCACTGGGCTGCCTCATTAAGGTTTTATGAGCCTAATTCAGTGTGGCTGGAGCCAGTCAGCTCTTTCTTAGCAATCCATCTGACGCTGGGTCCTACTAATGTCTGATGGGTCCGTAGTGATTCAGCTATCTGCATGCCACAACGATCAACATGAAGATAATCAGAGAGGATGCCAGCTTAGAGGTTTGAGCAGTAAATAAAGCAAAAGGGCATCAGCATTTTCAAATTACAGCACGGACTGACTGAGGGGAGGCTCTCAAACATATTTTGATGTCACTTGGACAATTGACTTTTACAGCCGTGGAACATACCTTGTACTAAAAGTCTTCAATTTCAAAGTACAGTGTAATATGAAGTCTCCACACCCCAAATGCTAAGGTTTAGGGACATGAAAAATTAAATGTGGGAAACATTTAGAAATGATCGATCTTAGTTTGATTGTTGTTATTTTTTTTATATTGCAATAAATATTCAACACGGTTGTGTAGACATTCTCCACTACACATGCCACAAAAACAAAGCACTCTCTCTGCTACCTTTCATGGACAGTACATACAGTTCAATAGTTGTTTTTGAGAAATGTGAGCATGGACAGAGACATTGATGTGCAAAGTTGGCTTGTCTGTGTAAATTCAATATTCCCTTTCCTTCCACAAAGTAGATGAGAATAAATCAACCGCACTCTAGTTCACATTGTTTCCTTCTCAATGATTTCCTCAATTTTCTGCAATTAGTCCGTCAATATATTGGTTATCATGCACACATCCCCAACTACTGCTGCAAACGTGTTATGATTGTTTATGTAATTTTTTTTGTCCATCTGTAGGCTGCTTGTTGTCTGGCAATGTTGGGACAAAGAAAAAAGTTCCTTGATTTCCTCTCCAAATGCAAAAACAGTTTTCTCTTTCGAGTTGACAGATGTGGTGATCTATGGAACTACTGACATATGCAGTCAAGCGAGATTGGATTGTCTGCCAAAATGAGCGGTTCCAACAACATTCCATTTCCTCCCAAGAATTACTGTTTTGCAGTCAGGTAGCAACAACGTATAGGAAAGGAAAGGCTAGTCGTCTGTTGTTAGTTGCCCACTCGCTGTCTTTTTGAACTGCAAAATTTAACACCTTAACATCTCCTGGCTCTCTCAAGCCTGATGCTGTTCTTATAAGGCATTAGCAGTCAGATGAATCAAACCATGTCAAATTGTCAGTAGACATCAGCCATAGAGTACAACATGCACCCAGGCTTGAATTGTTATTGTGTCTCAAACTAGTTTTCAATAATTGCAGGGGTCAGGTGGGAATGTAACCTTAATCTGTCCTCAAAGGTGTTGCGTGTGTGTATCCCTGCACGTTCTCAAGCAGCTATTGATTCATTTTCAGTCAAAGCTGTTGGCTTACAAAAATTAATTGATCCCTCTGTGGTGGGAGTGCTCGGAGTCGTGAGTTCCTTCCTTGCGCAAGTAGCTCATTCATGCAATCATCTTATTGATGTGCAGTGAATGGCACACACACACACACACACGCACGCACGCACGCACGCACGCACGCACGCACGCACGCGCACACCCTTATTGTGAGATGTACTATTAGCCCTTGTGCTTGAATTGATTTTCGGTTGACCATTTTGCTGACCTAACACGAGCCTAAATCTTTTTACCTACTCTTTGTGTTAATCACCTGACTTTGTCCCTGGGCAAGGGTGACAACTTGTGTGTGCTAAATTTGAGTGCAAATGGAGTACGACATATGGCCTTTTTATTTGCCTTTCTTTGCCTGTGAGGCTTCTCCATTTCATCCCCAAAAGTTGCAGCTCTCCAGTGACTATTATGTTCTTTGTATAAAGTAGATTTTGGGAGGCAAGAAATATAACACTGATCAACAGAGGTGGGCATTCCGTTAGTATTGGCGGAAGGTCTGTCACTCCGTCGCTGACAGATGCTCGTTTTCAAACGAATCATTTCAAACTTCCACAAAATGATTGACAAAGCAATGGTGGAAGTGGCCCGGTCTAGGGGCGCAGCGAGGGTGGCCACATAGTGACAACGGGTGGCCTTGGACACCCCTGGCCACCCTGTAGCCCCCCCACCGCTTAATAGTGATATTGACCCTGCCGTAGTGGCCAGATGCCCCGATTCTGTCCAAGTTCTAGATCATTCTTTTTAAATGAAAGACCTCGAATAGAAAACTCAAATCATCGTCTTATCCGTGGACAGATACAGTATGCGGCATGTTTGAAGTACCTTACACTTTCCTTCCTGCTTATTAATAACTGCATGCTTCACCAACACGCCAAGCAAACAGTCAGGTGCCACCAACAGCTCTAAAACATCCTCGCTCAGAACTGATGGAATAGAAACATGAAATGAAAGTCTGTCAGCTGGAAATAAAGACAGACAATAACTGGAAAGAATCCTGAGAACCACCAAGCTGAGACATCAAGCTTTGTTCTTCCTATGCACAGCTGGAAGAACAAGACAGCAAAGGCTTCTGTAGGAGTCTGGATATCTGGACTTGGCAGGCAGAGGCAGCTTAAAGCTGATGCTGCTCTCTTCGCTTGTTCTCTTCAGTTCTAACATGTCTTTCCTCACTCTTTGTATTCCCAGATTTTGCCTTTCTAACTTGAAACATTGCAATGCTAATCCCCATTTTGGTCTTTTTTCCCCTTCCTGGGAATACAGATCCCGTTGCTTAATCGAAACACAACCACTCTGTTCATTTCCATCCCTATGTGTCCCTATGTTATTTTATGCATAGGTCAGTTTATTTCTGTTTGAGTAAAAATATGCCTACTTGTCATGATGTGCACTCACATCAGATTTGCTTTTCATCATGGACTCAATTTATTTAAAAGGTCACACGTTCTGGGCCTTCCATACAAAAACACCTCTGCAAATAGCAACTTTCAAATACTGTACTTTTTAACTGCAGTGGCTCATGAGCCGAGGGAGACCAACTGACTTTTCTGACTAACGTGTTTATTCTCAATTGCCACATTTCCAGCTCCAAAGAGACAAAGAAAACTGAGGTAAAATAACCCCGGATGATAACCCATTTTAATGTGTTTGTTAATCGACTCTAGTTTCCACTCTGGGTGCCGATCTCACACCTATAGAGAATGTGTCATCGAAATTGAACCTAACATGCATGTTTTTAGTAAGTGGGAGTTAGGAATGCTCAGAATCAACCCCCAAACCACAGATCGATGAGTCACTAGCTAACCACTCGCCTCTTGCCCAAAGACAGCTGAGGATGACCATAAGGAGGACGAGCCCTCTACGAAATGGTGTATTGTTTATGTTGTACTGAGCAGCCAGGACACTGTTGAGATAAGTTCCATTTCCTGTTCTTACGTCATCATCAATATTTTTTTCCCTCATCTTCACAGACATTTTGTCCCATGCATTTGTCCTCACATATGTGCAAAAATGACCTGAAAGTTTGACTTTTGTTGTGCCATTCGGTGCCATAGCTTGGGAACATTTAATAACTGACGAGAGATTCCTTCAAAGTGCGAGGTCAACCGTGTATTCTTGGCAGAGGTGTATCACTGAAAGGGGGTAATTCATTTTTACGAGCTACTCTGCGCATGCATTCTCATTTGCATTTTTATGTGTTGTGTTTCTCGTTTTACAAATGGCGTTAGGGAGAATTTTATATATATATATATATATATAAAACTGGTTGGGTTCGGTACCTCTAAGGTTAGGAACCACTGGCCTAGACCATATTTAAACAAGCAGACAAAAATGAAGGGCACTTCAGAAAAGTCTGATTTTCTTTGAGAGCTATTCATTGAATTTCCCCTAAAGAGATTATAATCACCAACACAAATGAGAAAGTACATGGCAATTCTGTCAATTAATTACAGTAATCAGGGGTTGTACAAGATGTCTTAGTTCCACTTTAATATTAATTCTGGATTTTGATTATTGAATGAGTTTGGGTGGAAGCATGCAAGAGCCCCAAATTCAACTTTAACAAACACACTTAAGAAGAACAGTGATTCAGCAACGAAAACCAAATGTGACCAACTGCATCTTTTCTTCCATTTTCACTTCCTCTATGTTTAATCGCCATTACTTTTGTGCATGTGCTCGATCATCTTTAATTCAACATGACACTAGATAATAATGAATCATCCTGTAATCACTCAGTGTTTTTTGTCGTGTATTTTGGGTCTTAGTACTGGTGGAGGTGATGATGATGATGTCAGAAACCCTGTGCCAGCCTTTTTGGAATGTGTTACAGGCATGAAATTCAACGTAAGAGATATTTGAAGAATAAAAATAAAAGAATAAAATAAAGATATATTTGTTCATTAAAAGAAAAAAAAACTTCAACGTGAACATTAAATCTCTCGTCTTTGTATCGTATTTCATTGAATAAAGGTTGAAAGAGATTTGCAAATAAACACATTCTGTTCTTATTTGCATTTTACGTAAGGTCCCAACTTCATTGGAATGGGGCTTTGTAGCATACAGATGGAGAAACTACACAGCATTAAAATTCTAGATCAGGGGTGTCAGACTCATTTTTGTCACGGGCCACATTGTAGTTATGGTATGCCTTGGAAGGCCGTTACGAATTTTGGGAAACCAAACAAATGTTTCATCACCTCCACATATTACATACACACCGCACAACAAATTGATGAATAACTAGTTTTAAAATCAGAAGTCAAGAATAATAACTGATATTGTGGATTACATATGACAATTTGAAATTTTGGTTTAGACTTTAGCAAGCATCGTGGAACTTGACCTGCTTGACTTGCTTTTGCGGGCCACATAAAATGATGTGGTGGGCCAGATCTGGCCCCCAGGCCTTGACTTTGACACCGTGGTCGAGATTATAGTGTAAAACAATACAATATAATCATGTTTACAAAAGACTTAAAGGATCTTACCATGTGGTCTCAGGGACATGTCAGTTTGCCTATCTATAAATCCAGGTTAAAACTCGATGCAAAGCCATACATCAACAGCACAGAGAAACGTAAATGGATAACTCTCACTACTGTGACGGCGCCATTAATGCTGAAAGGTTTTGGAGCAACATTTGCTGTCGTCCAAATATTTTTCATCCAAACTTCAGGCATGCCTTTAAAGATACCAAGAATTTTAGGACAGGCAATTTATTCCTTCTTCTTAATTCAGATCAAATGGAAATTACTGTCCTTGGCTCCCAGGGCCTTGGAGCCAAGGTCTTCAATGGCATAGTTGTTCTAGATTGCTTTGCACTTTCCTCTAGCAGAATCATGAAGATTTTTGGCGAAATCTTTTATCGGGCATTCAACTCACCCATACAGCAATTTTTTGCAGTTGTGGCACTTCAGAAAAATATCTGAATTTCTTGCCACTCAAAGATGCTGAAACAACCTCGGAAATGCAACTGTGACAACCAGGCGGGTTTGTTGGAACTCTCTCATGTGGAAATCTTCTCCCGAGACCATAGACTGAGATTTTGAGTCACCTACTGCTCGGGTGTTGACAAGAATGAGAAGAAAAAAAAAACACATTTATGAAATGCCAGCTTCACTGCACTTTTCTGTTTTAGAAATGAATTTAATGTTGTTCTCCTCACCCAATAATAATAATGTTTGTACTGAATATAAATCATACCTTGAAGTGTTTTACTGACCTTATTAATTCACTTGAGCACCAATCTCCCATATTTGAACATATTCTTGTGCTTCCAAGAATAAAGTAGAATAGGAGTGTCATGTCTGTCTGTTTGTTTTGCTTTCAGTCCCAGTTGGAGTGAAAGGCGGTTCCCTCCAGCAGGTGCCCCTGTTTCTCATTACCAATCCAGCTTGCCATGTGTTTAAGGACTGCCAAGCTGCCTAGTCTCTTGTCTGATTATTGACCTTGCTCGCTGTCGTGCTTCAAGTGTTGTTTTCTAGACCTCTCGATATTCTCCATCGTCATTCTCATTATTCACAGAGTTTTGTTTGTCAGTATTTTTTATTTTTTTCTGATTGCTTTTTACCGTTGGCGCATTATTGGCTTCTTGACATTTCGTTTGTTTATTCTTGGCGTTCCTGAGTGCCTTGACTTTTGCAAGGGCTTTTGTTTATGCATTGTTTCTCCTGCCTCCTTGTGACCAGCGATTTCTGTTTGTACTTTGTCGGGGCACTTTTCTGTAAATAAATCTTTTTGTTATCACAGTTTGAGCCTGCAGTTCTGCGATCCTAAAACATTATTCGGTTCGGTCCAGAACTTGACAAGAAGGCGAGCCTTTAATTATCAAGCCCCTCTGCTGTGAAACCATTTTCTAGATTTCTCCGGGAGGCAGACACTCACATTATTGAAGAAGACATAAAAGCATCCTCTTTTAAAGTCATTAGTTATCAGACAGTTAGGGCTATTTCTCGTTTTATTTCTGTGATGATGTTGAAGATGAATGGCTATGACTCCCTTTTTGGTTTTACTTCTGCATCAGGGACAGGTTTAGTTAAGCTGGCATGTAATGTTGATTTTGACAGGATTCAATCAAAAACATTCCGACACATTAACATGAGAATTCAGTATGGTTATGTGCAAATAAACTGGAGAGTACTGAGAAAAAAAAATAAAGGTTATATAAATTACGAGCCTGACACAATGAAAAATAATACTGTAGCATCTAAATATGTTCACTGCAGCGTTCCCTTTTGATTCACAAAATGCTGAAAAAAGACAGTTGCCAAAATTGTTAAATAACCGAATAAAGCAAAATCCAGTTTGAGGTTTTTTTTTTTTTTTATCTGTCCAATCCCACTCACGGAGCTGCAAGCTTGCCAATTACCTCATCAACCTGGTAGGGGTCTCAATCGACAACTTGCGGTCGTGCGATCAATACTTCTGTCTCCCAGCAGCTGCCACTCACGTCATTGTATCGTGATTGGGCATGCGTACACACAAGCATTCACAATTGCATGGACACACATGCACACACACAAACACAAAATTCATCCAAACACTTTGTCTCAATTCATTGCCTCTGATGAAAAACCGCATTCATGACAAACAGGCACAGACAAAATATGAGCAAAAGTTTTTCACAATGGAAAAAAAAAGAATCAAATGATCAATACTCCAGTTATGTTGAAGATGCGTTTTGATGTGCGCACACTAGATGTGGTCACATTATTGATTTAATAAAACAAAGTAAACACTTGCGTATTGCCACTGTAAGCCATGTTTTTGTCTTCCTTTGACTGCGTTGAGGTAAAGATTTGTCAGTGAATGCAGCATCTCTTTTGGTTTTGTAAAATGATGAAAAATTTATATTTTTGAGCCTTGCAGTTCTAGATTTTAGTGTCCTACAGTGTTAGTCAACGTTTTTTAAAGATAAGGGGGCATGTTTTACAAATGTGCACGCTGCTTTTACTTTAGGATTGTAATTCCTTATTGCAAGAATATTAAATCACCTGTAAGCTTATCCCGATCTCCTTGATTTGAAGTACATTTGACACTAAAATCTCATGAGAACAGGATACCTTAGTTTAATGTGGGGTCAGGAGCAGAGTGTCGACCGAGACCGAAGGAGGTTTGAATGTGAGCGGTGGGCCGGAGGGGGATCACAGGGATGCCAAAGTCTTCTCATGGAAGGTTTTAAAGTCCAAAGCAGAATAAGTAAAGCAGGTCAGAGAGTCCTCTCGAGGGGTCTGTGTGTGATAACCATGAATGCCCGTCACCTAAGTCAGGTACTAACGAGCCTCACAGGACCAAGCTAAAATGACAAGCTGGCTGCTACTTAAAATGGAGGCGAAGATGGACCTAGATTTGTTTTATCAGCTTGAACTTGGACAACCTTGACCTTTAAATCCCCAGATTGCATTAATATCTCTCCGGAGTCTCGGCCAGCCGATTCACATTCATTCAACCTCCACGTGAGCCATCAATCTCCTGTCCTCTCATTTCCATCACTTTCTCTTTTGTTGGCGCACCACGTCCAAACCTTTTCCCACCGATTGTCTTATGGCCTTCATCCTGTCTCACTCACCATTCACTGCTCTTTCTTTTTTCCTCCTTGGCTGACATTTATCTCCCAGGTTTGTCATCCCCGAGTTCTGCAGACAGCTAATTTAATGTGTTGAGGATGTGAAAGAGAGCGGCGCCTTTGTCAACAAATGTCATTAAGTGACATTAGCAGCGATGTGACAGGAGGAAGATGATGGATTTAAACCGGAATGTGAAAAATGACAGCATGTGTGTGTACAATCTCATGCTTGCCTCCATCCACTTAGAATTTACATAACCCATTTAGATTTTCATTATTTCACTTCAAGTCCAACTGTAATTGGATTTTCCCATCGAAACTGTATTCAACATCTGAACTTTTTTTTTTATTTTTGCTCTTGAAGTTAAAGTCCGGTTTGATTAACCGAGTTTGTGCTGTATCAGGTTTTTTTTTATCATCCTAACATTTACATTTTTGGTATCACAGCTTATATTACAAATGGACACTTATCTTCCATCCTTCCACTCATTTATTACATTTATATCAGTACGACAGCAAGTGTGCTGTGGGTGCAAGGAGGGGTATTGCCAGCCAACCGCAGGCTACATAGATGCTGAAAAAAAGATTTAGTTAAATTCCCACATTCTTATTTCTTCAATTAGTTGCACAAAATAAAATCATCTGGATGCAGATACATTTTTTAAGTAATGTATCTGGAGCCAGATTTTATTTTGTGCAACATCTTGACAAGATAAAATGGACATAGAATGAAGCATAGAAAAAAAAACCCTTCACACTCACATCCACATCAGAGAAAATCCATGCAAGCTGTACTTATCTTACTCAAAAATAATACCTGGGTATTTTTAATTAACACTTACTTTGACATACTGTTCAATATTCATTGCGAATAATCCAAATAAATGCAGCTCTCCCTAATTGTGTACAGGTGTGAAACGTTCAATGCTCTCTAATAAAAAAATATGCGCTGCTTCTCAAAATTCAGCTAATTATTTTGTGATTGTCCCAAACAATTCAAAACAAATGTGCTTCATTTTTCTGTTGGACAGACAAAACTGTTTACTGTATTTTAGACCCAATATATGTGGTGAAAAAAAAAAAGAAAATCCGTCAATAAAATAAAAAACATCAGCCCCGGCGCAGCAACTCAAGTAAACTGTTCTTTTTCTTCATGGAAAAACAAAAAAAGTGAGCAGAACAAGTACAACAACATCCAATTATATTTCTGTGCCACCTTATAATTTAGGTGGAGGTAGGTGTGAATTCTGAAGTAAATTGGGATCATAACTTTCACCATTTACTTTGAAAAAAAACTAATCTACAGTACTTACGTAACACACACACACACACACACACACACACACACACACACACACACACACACACACACACACTCACAATTGTAGAACCAGTAGCCTTGAGATCCAGAAATGGTCACCAGAACTAAACACGAAATGATCCTTGTGATTCCACTTGTTTCTTTTTGTCCTCTGTCGTTTATATTGCCGTGAGGCCAGGGAGCAGTGCTGGAGCGAGTGGCATTGTTTGTCAAAGAACAAAGTGAAGACAGATTCTGGAGGAGAGGTTCAAAAAGAAAATACTGTATTTGCTAAAAGAAGTAGCCTACTTCATTGTGCTCTCTCCTGAGGGTTGAGGTGAGTCACAGTGCACCCGGATGGTGCCTTTGCTCGATGCTGGCATGTGGCCTGCTCTAATTTGAATTCGCATTGCGCATGTTTGACAACTGATGTGGGAGGTGAAAGGCCTTAAAGTCATTTTTGTATCGACTACAAAAGAAAGACAAGCCCAGAGGAGGCACAAAAGAAAGGTGGTTCAACCTGTAAGATTGCAACTGAAAGCACACTTTTCTGCACCTGCAGATTGATATGGATTTCCGTGTTTGTGAGTGCAATATTGATGATTTTTTTTTGGGGGGGGGGGCATCATAGACAACCACAATGGAAGTAAAGGATTTGATTGAAGTGTTTCAATAACATGTAGCATTTATGAATTACCGCTACAGTATTTTCAGGGATTCCAGATGATATACCATCATTACTAAACTCATGGGGCGATCGATTGGTTCGCGTGTCGGCTTTACAATGCAGAGGTGCAGTGTTCCTGGGTGGAGTTTGCATGTTCTCTTGCATGAGTTTTCTCCGGGTACTGCGGTTTCCTCCAGCATTCCAAAAACATGCCCCGTAGGTTAATTGGTGAAACTAAATTGGCCATCGGTGTGAGTGTGAGGGCGGATGGTCGTTCGTCTATGTGTGCCCTGCGATTGGTTGGAAACCAGTTCAGTGTGTACCCTGTCTGCAGCCTGAACGCAGCTTGCATAGGCTCTGGCACACCTGCAACCCTTGTGAGGAGAAAGCAGTTCAGAAATTGGATGGATGGAATTACTAAACTCCTAAAAAATAATTTAGGGCTCCAGGAGGTGTCGCTACACTTGTAAAAAAAAAAAAAAAAAAGGTCATTAACGCCAAAAGCAATTGGAGAGCAACAAAAACCTGGAATTGTTAAAAAAAAAAAAAAAAAAACTAAAAAAGTACTGAGTCTATAGTGAGTTATGAAATGTTCCTGTGAGTAACATGGACTTGCAAAGTTCCAAAAGGGCTCATATTTACATGGATGCGCCGACATGTGAACCACTTCTCGAGACAGCGAGGCTTCCTACTTGAACAATGATGTCATTTCCCTCGAATGAATCTTGAGAAATTCCATCCTGCATTGCTCGACACGCTTCGAAGCCTCAGCACATTTTGACCCAGCACTAAATGAAATGCGTTTTCAGGTGAAGGGGGTCCATTATTTCCCTGGTTTCGTTTTGCCTTTGTCATTTCATTGTTTCTTTTCTTGTCAACTCTTGTTTTTTGGACTTTTGTTAATTAAGTATTTTTGTTAATTCTGTGGACCCCATTTGCCTTTTTGTTCTTTTGGAAATAAACAATTTTTTTGAGATTGCTCCTGCTCCTCAGTCTTGTCTTCTTCACACCACAACAACAACCTTTAACCTGAAACATTTTTTTTTCCCTTAAGAACAGGCGGTGCAGTTTGTTTTGGTGAACTGTGTATGCTTGTGAATCCCCTTGAGACGATTTTGTAATCAATAAATAAACTTGAATTCACTTGAATTCTGAGTCACTGAAGTCTGGAGGAGCTCATGGGCATCCCTGGAGATGCTGAGCCAGACTTTCCAAAAACAACCTTAATTTGCTGCTCATTTGTGGTTCTTTCTTGTCAGTAAGCAAGAAGGAGGCCATCCTTGGCTGAGAACAGAGCTATGGAAGAATATTCCCTTTCTGACAAAGACTTTCCTCTGAAACAAATAACAGAGTCACAACGCAAACTGAAATGCAGAGTATTTGAGAAAAGTTTGGCACATTATTGGCACAATCTACAACTGAGACACCTGCATATACAAACATGGTGTTGCCTTAAGGTGGGAGTTTATCAAATCATCGTTCTCCACTGAAATGAATAGAAATGCCAGAATCTATTCAAGCAGTCCAAAAGACATGGAGTGATGACATCATTACAGACAAATAAAAACTACTTAGACATTTTTGTCACACTGCATGAATTGAATGGCTCTTTTTGGTGAGCCTATCTTGCCCACCTGGAGCAATATAAGACGGATCAACAACGATGTTGATGATGATGACAATATTATGAATACCACTTAGTTCTAGGCAGTCCTTTATGGATGCAACAACTATCATTATGTAGGGGGAGTGTGCCCTACCTAGAAATCTGCACTGGGATTCGTATTAACAAATCATTGCCCTGTCTCACCTCCTCACTCACCTCATCAGTACCTCTCGATTAGTTGTTGCATAGTGATTACTTCTTTGCTTTTAAGGGCTACAGCACCACAACGCAGATGTTAGTTTACAATACCATCATGCTGACAGCCGAGGCAACTGTATATGGTGTTATATATTGATAGTGTAATTTTATTAGTTTTGTTTTGGTCGATTGTAATTTTCAACTGGGAGTTGGATTAAACAACTTGAGGCCTATTTTTTTGAAAAATGGTTTATCTGCCATCCTGCTCCTTATTGCAAAGTGCGTTGAAATGAGTTGAGTTGACTCTCGCCAAATGGTGCGGCGAACAACAGCTTGTATCTAAAATGTCTCAAGGCATCACTGTAGTAATAATATAATCAAATAGAATGTAAAGGATTAAAAAGTCTGTAAAATAGTTGGTCCATCATGATTAATTCATTGTGGCTCCGTCTGGTGTGTACGAAGGCAGTATAATACTGTCATGCAGACAAATGAACCAAAAGTCTCACAACTTCTGGGAGTGATTCAATAAGATGCATAAATATTATTATTTTTGCAGAGAATTAATATATTCCTCTTACTATATTGTCTGTCTACATGGGTTTCTCCACCGTTTGCCACTATGGTGGCATTAAACAGCTTGAAGCCTCTATTTTGAAGCATGGTTATCGATCTGCTCAAATGCTACTTGTTGTGAAGTTTACTACAACTATACAACACTTGCATCTCGAATTTTTGTTGAAGAAAGCTACACCCTGAACTGGTTTCCAACCAGTCACAGGGACCACGTAGACAAACAGCCATTTGCTCTCACAATCACACCAAGGGACAACTTAGAGCGTCCGATTAACCTTGCGTGCATGTTTTTGGAATGTGGGAGGAAACCGGAGTACCCAGAGAAAACCCACACAGGCATGGGGTGAACATGCAAATGCCACACAGGAAGGCCAGGGCCGGATTCGATCCCACGACCTCGGCACTGTGAGGAGGATGTGCTAAGCAGTTGACCACTATGCCGCCCACATCTGAATATGTTTATTTCAAATTCTTTACAATGCAAAGTTGAAATGCTTATTGACCTCACTGTACAAGAATTTTGAAAAGAACAAAGATAATCTCAGTGCATGTGTTTCTGATAGATTGGCAGCAGGAGAACAAAACACAAAGTATTTCCCATATTAATGTTGTTCTCTCCTCTGCCTCCCTCTGAGCTGTTGAGTGAAGCAGAAACAATGAGCCAAATTTCCCCGTGGGGATTATAAACAATTCATGTTGTTACCTCCGTCAGCGAGGTTATGTTTTCCTCGCATCTGTTTGTTTGTTTGTCTTCCAGCAGAATTATGCAAATGAAACTTTTTTATTTATTTATTTTTTAAGAAGTTGACAGAAGGGTGTAGAATAGGCCAAAAAGAGCCACATTTGTAACTTCTTTGGAATATAAAGTTGTTATTTCTCAAAAAGCCCTTAGCATTGCTTAGTTTTAGCTTCACTAGTTCTTTAATGTGGACTCTGTTCTGATAGGATGTGCTGTATAGTTCAAGAGCACCCTCAAGTCTCTAATGACTCAAAGGAGTTTATCACTACTGCATGCCAACCACTATGTTTTGAACGTACATTTGTCTAGAGGATTTAAAGCTTGTATGCGCACACTTTGTAATTAGCATTATAAGGGATAAAAACAGATCTCTCCCACATGTTAATCCACAAAAAAAGGAAGTGTCTCAATCACAAATCATTGAAAATCTTTTGAAGCCTAATCTCCAGTCAAGTTTATAATGTTGAACCCTCTGAGACCTACAGAGGCACACACACATTCCCCAAACTCTTTCTGACAACTCAGTCCAATTGAGCAAGATACAGTACATGCAGTTCCATTCAAAGCCGCCCATCTTGTCCTGTGGCAGCCGCAGAACAGATACAATAGTGAGGGGACTTGGGGGTGGGGGAGAACCTTTCAAACAGGAATGACAAAGAAAGTCCAACCCAGAAACAGGAAGTAGGAAATAGAATAAAGATGATCGCGAGCTGCAGAACAGATACAATAGTGAGGGGGGCAGATTGCATGTGGTGCAGACTACAAAGTGAGAGAAATATAAAACTGTGTTGGCTACATTATTAATATCCAACATTGAAAACTGTTAATGCTGAACATTTGACGATATAAACTATACACAGTCCTGAACATAAATTAACATTTTGTCAAATGCTCCAACTCGTGATGTTTTTTTTTAGAATCCCTATGCTTACAGATAGCCATCTGTTTTTGTCCGTAAACTGATGATGTTGGCGTTTTCTGACATACATAGTCATTAATGACAATTGATAGAAATTGGTAAAGCAGATATTGAAAACCAAAACAAACAGCAGACACACACTGAAAAAATGGTGCACTGAATTGATTTCATTTAATTTCAAGTGGTTGCATAAAATCTAATCATCTGGATCCAGAGATTTATTTTGAGTACACTATACATCTACCTCTGTCAGCGGTAAACTTGTCGATCTATCTTTCCATCAATCCATCCATCTACAAGCCAACATTAGGCTGAAAAATAAAAACAAGCCCATCAGAGACATAGCAAAAACATAAGATGTGGCCGAATCAAACGTTTGATACATTTTTAAAAAGAGAGAAGGAACTGGTGAGCTCAGCATCACCCAAAAACCCAGAAGACCCCGGAAAACTAGTGTGGTGGATGACAGACGAATCCTTTCCCTCGTTAAGAAAACCACCTTCACAACAGTTGGCCGGATCAAGATCACTTTCCAGATGTTTCCGAGTTTGGACATGTGACATTCGCAAACTGAATCTGGATTGGTCATTACCTGAGCCCTGAGCAACTGTGATGTCATTTTCGGTCAGAAGGCTCTTGCATTAAAATAATTGCCAAAAATGAAAAGGAAGGACATTTTCGCTCTAATTACACTTAGTTTTGGCTAGCTTTATAAACATAAAAATGTAGTTTTAGTTTTCTTTTTTTGGGGAAAATATTTTTATTTTTATGTGATATCGTGAATGAAATTTTTTTTTTATTAATTTTAGTTTTAGTTATTTTGTTGATTTTCACATTGAAATTACTGTCATTTTGATATTGCATTGTACTGTGTATTGTTACTCCTTCTAAATATTATTTTTAGTTTTCCCACTGAAAGCAATTGGCAGTTAGCATTAAAAGCGGAACCAGTGGAGCCACCGAGGACTAACCGATTCACATCTTGGTTTCTCAACTATTCTTTTGGAATAAATCATTTCAAAAATGCGTCTATCCCTGGAGGCAGCTGGCACTCTGTGGATGTTGCACAAAACAAACAAAGAATAGGAGATCCTTTGGGAAACTAGTGGAGCCAAACAATAAGTGTGTGTCATGGCAATCATCCACATGTCTAATTATCAGTCGGTGACATGAACAAATTCCCAGAAGGATGTTGACATGAGCAAATAGGTCTGTCTACAATTTGATGCTGCTCTGAAATTTTGTGGGGTAAATAATAGCGGTTTATCTGTGCGTGTGGCCGTGCATTTCAACCTTAGGCCTTCAGTGACGTCACATACATACACAATATAGGCTGGTCAAGCAGCACTTAATTTCAGGAGCATTTAAAACCATCAAGTATGTATTCCCAATTAAGAGCAGGAAACTAAATTTACAGATATTGTCCAAAATAAAAAGATGATTTAAAAATACGAAATAAAATGCCACCCAAATTACGCTGTGTGATCTTAAACAAGTCTGTCCAATAAATTGCGCAATGTCGCAGTTTCATATAAGACACCAACCAAACAATAAAAAAACAAACTATTCTTTGAAAATAAAGTAAACAGATCATTTGCATTTTGAAAATCGGCGATACAACAGCAAATAACTGACATAACTGACGAACTAATGAGATTGAACGAACTTTCGTGCACCGAACTTTCGTGCACGAAGGTGACTACAATGCGCCATTTGACGCACGTTTGTCATTTTATTTCGTTACCATGAATTTAATACTAACGATTGAAAATCGGCGATACAACAGCAAATAACTGACATAACTGACTAACTAATAACTGACGAACAGCTGAGATTGAACGAACTTTCGTGCACGAAGGTGACTACAATGCGCCATTATAAATTGCAGGTGAGCAGATTTATTTGATACATTTTTGTATCTTTGTCATTTTATTTCGTTACCATGAATTTAATACTAACAAAATAAAATGACAAGAAGAAATGTAAAATAAAATTCATTTACTCACCAATGCAGTGCCTTTTCACTGAGGTGCCGATC
>NW_017805461.1:1902688-1907223 GCF_001891065.2 Hippocampus comes | reverse complement strand
AGAATGTTTAGGCCAGCAGAGAAGGCCTTGCTGGCCCTCAGGGTCCGCCACTGATATATATATATATATATATATATATGATTCACTGTGATGGCCCTTGAAAAGGGTTCAACTGAAAGCCAAAGAAGTGCAATCATGTGACATACAAAGAGCATTTATTATTGTAGAATGCAGCATGATTGCGCACACACTCAAAGGTGGGAATGAACAACAGCCTTGGAGTTGCAGCTTTAACACACGACTCAAGTTGAGAAAATGCTAATATATATATATATATATATATGATTCACTGTGATGGCCCTTGAAAAGGGTTCAACTGAAAGCCAAAGAAGTGCAATCATGTGACATACAAAGAGCATTTATTATTGTAGAATGCAGCATGATTGCGCACACACTCAAAGGTGGGAATGAACAACAGCCTTGGAGTTGCAGCTTTAACACACGACTCAAGTTGAGAAAATGATATAGTGGTCAGAATGCAAATTGATTCTGTGTCGTTATTGCCATGCCAACTTTCTGCGCATTCGGGCTTGTCCTTGACTGTCTCGTGTAACACTATAATAATCTGAAGCAGATTATTTATTTATTTGTTTTATCTTAACGTCTGAAGCTGCTAAAACATCAGAATGCTCACTCATTTCTCAAAAAACAGTTTATCTATTAATTTACACATTATATGTTTTCATGCTTGAATAGCCCCCAAAATGCAAGTAGTTGTTGATGCTAGACAACAAAATTCACCCGCAACAGGCTGCAAGCCTGTCTGTTTCGCCTACAATGCTGCTTCCATATGTGCTTTAGTCCTAAATGACCGGCGGGTTTCTGCGCGCATCATGTGCTACTTACTTGTGCACATTTCAAGTTAAAAATAAGCCAAAACACTTCATTGAGTAACATCAAATATTTGTTAAACCTCTGTTAGGTGATCAAACAACCACAACACATTCACAGTCATATCAAACTGTGTGTATCATAGTGGCATTGTCTGCTTTCAGATGACATACCGTTGGTGCTGCTGCGCATTTTTCAGCTTTTTCAGCTCAAGAGTAAAAGTCTTCACGGGTCTCTTATATTGTAACAGAAGGTGCTGGCTTTGAATTCACATCTTGTGTGCATATTTGTTTGATAAATTATTTCTCCATTCGGGAAAGGAGAGAATGTGGAGGATCTAAACCAGTGCCCCAGGTAAGGTTTATTACTGCTTCCAAATCTGGCTAATCCATCGATAATTCATAGAGCATAACAAATCCTCCTAGACTCCAGTCTTCTCCGAGCCAGGTACTATTTATTTTCTCTTTGTTTGTCAAGCATCACTCTCCATTTTTCTGTACTTGAACAACAGCTGGGATGGATGTAAATATAACGCCATTAATTCTGTGATTTAACACACACAAAGGTCTTCTCTGTTATAATGTATCTCGGTCCAACATATTCTCAGTCGGAGGGCTCAGACTCTACTCGTACGACAACATGACCAAAGATTTTACCACAGTAGTGTATATTAAAATGAAGACATTGAAATCTTGAAGGTCAACATAATTCGTTCCAGGCTGCTGGTTTGATAGTATTTAACCATTTTTTTTCCATGGACAATAATGGCAATGGAAATGTGTTAAAGGTCAATTTGAAGAAAAACATAGATAATTTTAAGATACAATCATGCATGTTCTTCCCTTTTTGAATGTGTGGTGTATTTTTAGTCATATTCCAAAATGTACACCCTTTAAAAGTCATACCAGATTAAGTATTGGACCACATGTCTGTTGGATATTTACCGTGTTCAAGCATACTCACCATACCTAGAGTCTTGATTGTCGGAATGACTCTTTGTACCTTGCTCAGACATGGTTGACTTCCTTGGCTTCCTCAACTTCTGGCTCAGGTGGAAGTGCTCAGTTGGCTGAGCACAAGCAGGTACAAGAAAACGTGACATATAATCGATACATGCCATCGACTGTGTGCAACCTCATCAAATGACACCCGGTGACTCGAAATCAGCCACAAAAATGACAAAAGTTGCATTTTGGTTCTGTGTTTATCTACTTTATGCTGAGTTGGAGGGACTCCCAATCATTACTGTGTAGTAGTAAAAGTATTTGTACTGTGTAGAAGAGCCGTGCAAATAAATACATAATTAATAAACGGCAAATACCAGTCTGGATGCCCACCAGCCTAAATCAGCATATCGTCACTGTCCTGTGAAAAACATGAATGTCTATTTTTCAGCATCCATACTCTCCACAATCTAGTCCTCTTTATTGAAAGCTAAAGACTGTTATTAATTGCTATTCGTAACTTTTAACCTCAACTCCTTTTGAAACAAGGTCATGTTATTATTGCTAAAAGATGATGCTTGGAATTAACATAAAAAAAAAATTGCTAATAGGTCAAATACCCTAGCTGCTAGACTACTCGTGCCATTAACTTAATTCTAAGGTGCCCAGCACATTCATTATTCAATATCCCTTGACCGGACACACTGAAAATCGCACACACAGACCAATCCTAGAACACGGGAAGAACTCCATCTATCCATTTCCCGATCTGCTTTATCCTCACAAGGGTTGCGGGGGGGTGCTGCAGCCTGTGCCAGCCATCTTCGGGCGGTAGGCAGGGGACACCCTGAACCGGTTACTAGCCAATCGCAGGGCACACCGAGAAGAAAAAGCATCCACACTCACACTCACACTCACACCTAGGGACAGTTTTTTTGAGTGTTCAATCAGCCTGCCATGCATATTTTTGGAATGTGGGAGGAAACGGGAGTACCCGGAGAAAACCCACGCAGGCCCGGGGAGAACATGCAAACTCCACACAGGAAGGATCGAACAACGAACCTCTGCACTGTGAGGTCAATGTGCTAACCACTTGACCACCGGTAAATCAGTTTTACCAGTCTCCCACCCTGTTCCACATCCCATGCTGATCCACTAGAATCTCATGCTGGTCCACCGGCATTGGCATTCCCATGCAGGTCTACCAACATCATATGTTAGTTGATGGTCACTGTCATGCTGGTCCACCAATAACACTAGCATCGGACCAGCACAAACTGGCATTAACCAGCAAAAAAATCCATGTTGGTTGATGCTGAATTTTAATTTTTTTTTTGAACAGGGAAGTAATCATGTTTGGGCCTGGGCGGATTGCTAAGCATCCGTCAGCACACTACACAGCACTTGATTTTGAGCGGGTGTGCCCTTAATTGGATTCAAAAAGTGGTCCTTGTCGGGGGTGCTATTGTTTCAACCTGTTGGGAGCAACAGAGGAATAGAGAGAAAATAGAATCGGAGAGTAAATAAGCAACCGCAGAGGTAATTTAAGTATGTGAGCTTCAGCGCAACGGAACGAGCGATGAGAAAGTAAAAACTGGCTGTCAGAAAATAAAAACTGGTCTTTCAGTGCATTAAAAAATATAGAATAGCAATTTAGTTTTTTGCTATGCGGCAAAACAGCAGGGCAGGTGAAAAAAATAAATAAAAAGTCACATCAGCCAGGATCCAGGAAGGAGATTTTCCCTTTTTCTTTATTGCAAGTGCAAACAGCTAACCAGGTTTAGCAGAACACATGTCCCAATGCTCTCCAAGTTGTCCGCGCGCAGTGACTTCTTCATTCCTCTTTTAAAGGGAGTTCACTTGAGCTTCAGGCCAATCAGGTCCGAGCTGCAATTGGCCCTTCCCAGGTGGTAGCAATGACCTTTCTCTGAAACAATTAGTCTACAAGACACATTAAGCATCACACACTGATATCACATAGTAACAATTTTGGATGGAGAGAAATGTTCACCTTTTTCCCTTTCCAAAATCCACAAAAAAAAAAACCCATAATTTTTAACATGTGTCTCTTGGCATCATGACATGTTTCAAGTAAAAGAACGCTAGATGAGGCGGGTAAACTTGCAGATTGAGTGGACAGTAAGAGAGAAAAGAAGCTGGAAGGGAAAAGGTTGAGCAAGGTAGGGGTCAGACAGCACATCAATAACTCGTGATGGAGCTAAAGGAAGCATGGGAAAATGTTAGGAAAACAAAAACCAAACCTGTTGCCCCACCTGCAGAGAGTACGGATGGTCAGTTGGTCAGTATCAGTATGATAAGAAAAGATTTCTTTGGATTTTCAAAAGGTCCAAACTCAGTGGAGTTTGGAGGACTTTGTACAACGTGAAGAGATGCAACGTGCATTCATTTAAAATAGAAATTCCTATTGAATGATCCAACGATTGAACTTGTGTCTTTCGGTGTCATGTGGTCTATAAGTTGGGAAAACAGAGCTGGTGACCTGACTAACATTTATATTTATTACCGGTATATTAAAATAACTCCTATAAATACAATATACACTGTGCAGAAATGTGCCAGAATATAATTCTCGCACGCTTCTGGGCATGGCGCAGAGGCAATTGAATTTCCTGTGTGGTGCAGCTGTATGCTGCAGGGCTCAAGCGTGATTTGGCAGCACAAAGCATATCCTGCATCCTGAGTTGGATTTCTAAGTGCCACCCCCCCCCCCGCCCCCCTCCCCCTTTTCCCCCCAAACGA